>NC_056732.1:1379491244-1379611244 GCF_019279795.1 Protopterus annectens
GATCTTGTAGAAGATAGATCTAAATCAAATGAACTAGAAATAAAGTGCCTAGAAGAAGAAATCAAGTCCAGAGATAAAACAATTTCTGACATTCAAGCGAAGATTGTTGACCTAAAAGCTAGAAGCAGACGCAACAACCTGATAATCAGGGGTCTTTCTGAAACATATGAATCACACCACTTAACAGAAACTATTACACAAATATTCAATAACCTTCTTCATGTGAACAATCCTTCAAACACGTACACTATTAAAAGAGCACATAGAGCTCTACGAAAACAGCAATCAGCCTCAACTCCAAGACCCATTTACGTAAAAATGCTCAATTATCAAGATGTACAAAATATTATTTCCGCTTACAAAAAATCAAACCATTTCACTTGGAACAATCAAAATATTCATATCTCACAGGACTTACCCCTAGAAATTAGAGAGAAACGTCGCAAACTCTCTCCCTTTTGTGCTGACCTTATAGCCCAGAAAATTAAGTTTCAAATGAGGTTTCCTTGCTCCTTGTCATTCTCCTTCAAAGATACTAAATTCTCCATGTCCTCGCCGAAAGAAGCGAACATGATTTTTGTCAAATGCTTTGGTACTGCACCGCCTACATCCTGAATGCTTCCATAAGTGGCTTTTGTTTATTGAAGGCTGTCTGATACTTCCTGTAGGTTTTTCAGTTGTCGGGTTACTTTCTAGTTAATTAAAACTCCTGATCGCTGGGTTATTTTACTCAGAACGCTCTCTGGTCTACTAGGACCATTTTTTTGGTTTCAGTTACCCTGAAGTTCACCGGATGCAACAACAGGTGCAGGTCATAAAGGTAGCACATCCAGACCTAGAAACACAAAGCGAATCTTCACTTAAAAATATACCGCACTGCTCTTCCTGGAAAATGCAAATAAACAAGCATTCCTGAATTGCAACAGGCAATTTACCCAGTGGACAGGAACAATGTTGTAAATGAATCCACGGTGCTTGGTAAAGTGAAAGTTGAATTTTTCTTTTTTTTTTCTTTCTTCAAATCGACGAAGATACTATGCAGAACTGGACTGTCATAGATCATCTCCCGGGTCCTAAAACCAGTTTCATTACGGTTGAAATCTGCATTTGGTGCTTTACTCCAGCCTTTATACTGAGAGTCTTAAAGATAACTCTATACTCAATAGTCTAAAAATTGAATACAGCTTTTTTTTTTTTTTTTTAATCAGGAGATAGAGTATATGTTAATTGTTGTAGCTTTACCTCCTAGGTCTAACATTGCATTTTAGTTTGTTGTTCAGCTGAACACTGTTACAAAATATTCCAGTTTACATATAGTAATTCTTATATAAAGAAACTCCCTAAAACTAATTCATTAGATATACTATATCATTCCAACACCTATTAGCTGAAACCTATATAAATATTTTGTGTGTTAATGAGTGAAATCTTGTATTGTAACTGGAAATACTAGAAACTGTTCATATGCATGTGTTAGGTTAACTCCTTCATAATTAACATTTCCCCTTATGATATTCCACTCTACTTAGAAGCTATTTGGATAAGATAAGTAGGGTTTCTGATGACATCTTGGGGAATCAGGCTGATGTTGTATATTGTATGTAAATATTATTGGTATTATATCTTGTTCTTAAGATTCAAATGTTTAGTAAAATTATGTTTTTTTAGTATGTATAGATTTACTTCTCTCTCGATTATAGGGGTTATGTGGTTAGACATGGGGATAGAATTGAGAGAGTCTTGTGCCACTCTTTTATTTACCATTATATGCTACAATATCACTGAAAATTGCTCTCTTTTACACACCCTACATTCCAGATTCTCTTATATTATTATCCAAACTCTAATGGAAAATGGATAAAATCTGGAACATTATTTCCTGGAATGTCAGGGGGTTACATGAGAAAAACAAGCGAAACTTGGTGTTACATTTATTTTGCAAATCCCATTCAGACCTTTGCTTCATTCAGGAAACTCATATGAAAAATGATGAATGGGCCAAAGAAAATAATAGAAAATGGGTTAGGGACATTGTTTCAGTGGGCTTTTCTAATAACTCCAGGGGAGTTGCGATCATCATTAAAAAGTCCTTTAAACCGGTGATTATTGAAAGAGGGTTTGACCAGGAGGGCAGATGGTGTTATTTTACATGTCTATCTTATAATTTAAACAAACCTGTTTTATTTTTAAACCTATACGGTCCATGCTCAGGACAGCAAGATTTTATTATGAAGGTCTATAATCTCCTACTCAAATTTCCAAATCACATTATTATTATAGGTGGTGATTGGAATATGGTAGTTAACCCTAATATAGATCGTTCAAGTAAGCCAAGGGCACTGAATTCCCAGGATTCCCTAGCGCTGAGAGAATTAATACTTGACTTTGATTTGATGGACCCTATTATGTTTGATCGTGACTCTGGAAACAAGAATAGTTTTACTTACTTTTCAAAATGCCACCACTCCTGGTCACGTATAGACTTTTTCCTAATATCTGACACCTTATCGAATAGGCAAATTAAATTTATAACAGAACCCAGATTCCTCTCAGATCATTCAAGAATCATTTTAGAGATAGACTTTAATATTAATCCATCTCTAACGTATAAGAACTACAACTGGGCTTTAAATAGCAATTTATTAAAAGACCAATCACTAAATGAAGAAATTACCCTTACTCTAAAGGAACTTTTCTCCCCATCCAGAGACAGTGAAATTCCTTTTGATATTAGATGGGCGGCATGTAAAGCTGTGATGAGGGGAATTTTTATCAAGAAAGCCACTTTCCTTAAGAAACTGAATAAAGATCTGGAAAGTAAATTATTATCAGAGATCAAGACTTTAGATGACAAACCTCTTGAGAACTACTCCTTAGATATAGAACAACAAATACACACCAAACAAAAAGAACTATTTGAACATCAGCAATCCATCCTTACCCATCAAGAATTGAGATATATTGCTAAATATTCAGAATCCATACAAACCCCGTCCAAAGCCCTGGCTAGATTGATAGGGTGCACACCCAAGTCTTCTAGAATCTCATTCATTCAATATCATAACACACTTTACAAATCAAATACACAAATTATTCAACTATTCCACCAAATTTACACAGATACGTATGCCACCAATAACACACTTCCTTCTCATGTTGAGATGGAGAAATTTCTGTCTAATCTTACTTTCCCAAAATTAACCAAACCCCAGGAAAATGCCCTCTCAGCTCCCCTAAGGATATCAGAAATACATGAGGCTATTGATAACCTTAAATTAGGGAAAGCACCAGGTCCAGATGGTTATACTCCCGAATTTTATAAATTATTTAAAAATAGTCTGGCTCCCATTCTGCTCCAACTTTATGAACATATCTCATCCAAGGGTATTACTGACCGTTATATTAATCACTCTAAAACTATTCTAATTCCTAAAAATACTTTAGATACTTCAAATATAAATAACTATAGACCAATATTTCTTATAAATATAGACATAAAAATTATCTCGGCCATTCTAGCAAACAGGCTCAAAAAAATGATTCATACCTTAATTTCTCCAGAACAGGCAGGCTTTATTCCCAACAGACATACCTGGGAAAATACCTTAACTCTAGAAACTATAATAAACCTTACCAAAAAAGAAAGAAATCCTAGATATGCTCTGATTTTAGATGCTTGTAAAGCTTTTGACAGGGTAAACTGGAATTTTCTGTTCTTGACATTGTCTTCTTTTGGTTTCCCCCCAGACTTTATCAATATTATCAAAACACTATACAATAGTTCTTACACTAGGCTATACATAAATAGACAATATTCTCATCCGATAAAGATTGTAAATGGTACTAGGCAGGGATGCCCTCTTTCACCACTGTTATTCAACTTATATTTAGAATCCCTTTTCTTGTTTCTATTACAGAAAACCTATCATTCAATTCCTAAAATTCTTAAAACTAAGATTAGCTTAACTGCCTTTGCTGATGATTTGAATATATACTTTGAACATCCTCTGTATGATATTAAAAAGTTGGTGAAATCCTTGAATACCTTTGCCTCTATCTCGGATTACCAAATTAATCAAAATAAATCCTTTATCTTTCCGATTAACCCTGTATCACATAAAAAATATCTATTCCCAGATGTCTCTTTTCATCTAGACTTCTCCCTTAAATACTTACGAGTTTTTTATGATCATACCTCTTCTTCTATCCTACAGACTAATTTATCAAAAACATGGCTTTCCATTTCCCAAGATATCTCGAGATGGCAACAGCTAAAACTCCCCATGCTTACTAAAACCTCTATTATCAAAATGAATATTCTTCCTAAGCTACTTTATCAGCTTAATGCATCTCTTTCTTATACTTCGAAGTCTTTCTTGAACAAGATACACAAAGCATTTGCAAAGTTTATTTGGCACCCTAAATCGGTTAGAATTTCATATCAAAGACTTACACTGCCAAAAAATATGGGAGGTTTGGCGATGCCTGATCTACTTCTATACTACAAAATTATCCAAGCAAATAGGACATTTACAATCACAAATTATCAACCAAACTCCCATACTTGGACTCCCCTTTGGGTCAAATTATTGAACAATCATGCACTTGATAATGACATTAATCCAAAAGCTCTACCATTTCTAAGCAAAGTAAACCTTAAAAAGCTAAAGTTACACTTTTCCTTAAAAGGGTCAATCAAATCATTTCAGGAACTATTTCAATCCACTAAACTAGGAAATGCCCTTCTCCTTTTTCAGCCATTCCATCTTAACCCAAATATAGGCCTGAACAATAAAATGATTCATTTAAATAACCTTCCATTAGTCAAGGACTTTATCCTATGGGATATATATAAACACAATCAGTTATCCCTATCAGAACTTCACACGGTGCTTGACCTACCTAAAAATATATATCATCACCCTGAGACAATTAAGAGAACTTACCATATCGACTTTCCTCAGTTTTCCCAGTACCGATATGGAACAAAACTAGGTGGCCACCTTACTTAAAAGCTTAACTAATAAGAAAAATATGGTATCTGTTGCCTACAAGACTTTCTCCACATTTCCAAACCAAGGAAAAATCATTTTTTTTATATTGGTCTCACGAAAAGGAAATTATCAGATCGAATTTATGATCATTTATATGAAATTAGGAGATGTTCAGATACTAATGCTTTAGCTCAGCACATACAAAAGCATCAAGATCATGCATTTTGTTTTAGAGTGCTAGAAGCAATAGCATTAAATCCGAGAGGTAGCGATGCCATTAACAATCTAGCATTAGCTGAACTAAAATGGATTTTAAGGTTCAATGCCCATAACTATCCAGGCTTAAACACCTCTGTATCCATCAAACCTATTTTGAATAATAGGAAACGTTGATAAGATGTCTTTGAACATTACAAAATTATTATTTTAGTTTTTATAATTTTGGATACACTACGCCTTCATGCTATTAATCTTAAGATTCTTCATTTCATATCACTAGCTGTATAAAGATATATATTATTTACATAATTTATATATTTTATATATACTTTATATACTTTTTAAGCTCAGTTATTTACATATTCACATTTACAAGATTATTATAATTTCCCATACATCAATTTTAAAATTAAAATTTAAATTTCAGCCAAGTTCTAAACTTTTATATCCAGTAGATGTTTTATTCTTAAAAAACCTCTTATTCCTTAGTTTAACATTCAACTTGCACTATTCTATTAAATTATCAATTACTGTATAAATCACTTATCAGTCAACCAATTTTATGTCTCACGCTAAAGAGACCTTATAGAATAAATGTTAGTCCCTCACACCGTTTATGTAATTGATAAATTTATTATGTTACTTATATGCCATGCATTATTTTTATAGAGTTTTAAATTAGTAATAATTTTAAAAATTGTTTTAATTTAATAAATTGATACAGTTCTATAGTAATACTAATTTTAAACAGATATAACTACACAATATATCTGATATGTACTTTCATGTATATATACATTTTAAAATAGTTATCCCTATGTATAGTAAAATTATTAGCAGTTTCTATATATACTTTTCATACTTTTAACACCTAATGTATATCTTATAATTTCTGAGCGCCTGACTAGTATTTAGTCAGTATAGCAACTTCATTTACTAGCGTTAGATACTGAAACCTGTGTTCTACAATTCTACAATTTTACATGGCAATAAAGCCTCTAATATTCTTTGTATTTAGTTGAATGTATCTTTGTTCGTAATGAACAATGATGAATATATTATATTGTTATATCTCTTGTTATAGCTGCTTTATTAGACATCATTGAAGTTTTGATATATGGTTTCAGTATGCGCTCAGCTTTAACATTCAGGAAATGCTGCTTTAGTTCTATTTTCAGTTTTAGGTTTATACTACATGATGTTGAATGTTTTATTAACTAAACTATTTATATACAATAATTTTATATATTTATCATAATTTAACTTGTAAAAGAAAAAATAAGTTATTATTTTTGATAAGTCATGGTTTTATACAATCAGTATAAGCTCTTGAATATATGTCTTTCTATTTACTTATATTATAGAACTGTCAATGTGTTCTGAAATCGTTTTGAACTTTATTTCTTTAAATGCTGATTGAATCAACTAATTAGATTAAGCTTTTAGCTAATTGCTTTGCTATTTAAACTAAGTCAGTGGGAGAAATTGTTATCTGAAGAAGCGTGGTTGTATCCACACGAAAGCGCTTATCAACCCACTTGTTTTGTTAAATAAAAAGTTTATTTTAATATAACGCTATTATTTCTACTGGACTGTTTGGCTGAAAAGTGATTTTACATTTTGGTGTATCGTGGAGAGATCAGCTTCTGTTTTCACTTACTTTTTTTGAAAAATCATTTTTGCAGAATACTGGGATCAGCAGGGCTTAAGCCTCTCGATAGAACAGAAGCTTCAGGCTATTAATTATACACTTATGTATTCGCCCTATAAAAAACTTTGATATACACAATTTATGATTATCAATAATTTATATCTAACCCCAGTACACTTAAATAAATTTGATCCGAATATCTCCACTACATGTTCCTGTTGTTCGTATCCACATGCAGATATCATGCATATTCTATGGTCTTGCAGATACTCTCGCAGTATTTGGTGCTCACTCAAGGTTCGTTTGGAGAAAATGGGGTATCATAAATCTACACTGTCCTGGGAGATAGCATTATTACATATCACGACTATGTACATACCTAAATTTAAGCTCCGTGCCCTAATTATTCTCTGACTCCTTGTCAAATTCTACATTACCAAACACTGGTTGGATCACTCCAAATTATCCTGGAGGGACTTTAAGAATCTGGCCATTAAGTACATTACTTCCCAAAAACTACTAATAATTAATTCCTGTAAGCGGGCTTCTTACCAGAGATTATGGGACTTTATCTTTATACTCTTGTCTAATGATTAACAATTATATCCTTATAGGTACCTCAATTTACTTTTTCTACTCTTGACCTCTATACCTACACACATATTCCTTATCATCTATCCTGCTATATTGTTCTTGGAATTGAAATTGTTTGATGTGTAACTCCCTACACTCATGCAGGATTATACAGATGAAATAAGGTGCATTGCAGCATGACATATGTTTATTCAACATTACTTTACAAATATGTTAATGGTGTCTTTTTGTTCTTTTCAGACACATATGTATATATGTTTATAGGTTATATTTTGTTTTATTTGTACCTACCTGTGTTAGATTTATCCACTAAATATCGTAATAATGTCTATTTTCTTTTTTTTTGTTGTTATATCTGCAAATCAATAAAACTGTGTTTAAAAAAAAATGTATGCATGTAATCGAATGTAGCACTTGGTCTGTAATAATGGGATAGATGATGTTGAATGATTTATATGTGCCATCAAGACTTGCTGTAATGATGTCCTACTGAACAACTGCTATGGACATAGCATCTGGCCCTGTGGGCAGTGGGCCATACCTGTCAACTGTGCAGATCTGCACAGAATGACAAGATTTAAGCCATCATAGTGTTTGTTCTGTTCCTCTAAACATGTAAATTAGTCTGGCAAACAGCTGAAGGTGGAAGTACTGAAGTCATGATAGACACATGAATTTCAGACCTCACCACCTTCAGAACAGTCATGGTAAAGTGAAATGTATCACACACAAACTTCATAGGTTTGTAATAGGCTTATCTATGATTTGTCCCTATATATCCCCCCTAATGTTAGGCTATGTCCACATGTGACACTCTGTTTCATAACAAGGCAGAACAGTGCAGCTGTGGAGGAAAGATGTTCAGAGTGTGGATCTGATGTCTGAATGCACTCCATATATATATATATATATATATATATATATATAGATAGATAGATATAGACATGTATGTCTACATATATACAGACATTAATATATATATATATATATATATATATATATATGTGTGTGTGTGTGTGTGTGTGTGTGTGTGTATGCCTACACAGATACAACCACGCACACACACACACACACACACACATATATATATATATATATATATATATATATATATATATGTATATAGGTATATATGTATGTGTGTGTGTGTGTGTGTGTGTGTGTGTGTGTGTGTGTGTGTATATATATATATATATATATATATATATATATATATATATATATACACATATATATATGTGTATGTATTTTATATATATATATATATATATATATATATATATATATATATATATACATTTTCCCTACTGTTGAATGACAGTGCTGCATGATATGTTTCAGAAAACATCACACATATCTGCAGCTCAGATGGCTTACTGGTAAATTGCCATGGCTATGGTGTGCAGGGTCCTAAGTTAGACACTTGCAAGGACAGATAATTTATTTGCTGGCCAGAACAAGAGCTGTTGGATACAGAGTGATTAAGGCAGTTGTGAGTGGGTGCAAAATGGACAGTTATGTATGGCGTGAAATTTGTGTTGGGAACAGATTCCCCTTTTTTTTGTTAAGGTGAGACTGGGATGTTGGGGAAAGATAGTAGGTTTATTTGGGAAGGTAGGTTGGGTCGGAAGACAGACAAAACAGACAAGACAGCATACAGGGCAGTATATGACACATGTGGTGGGTAAATACCTAGGACGGGGAGGGGTGTTTGGAAGTTGGAAGCCCATGAGCCCTCAAATGGAAATAGTGGGACTGAAGTCCCCTCCCATGGGAAGTCACCACTGCATCTTCATGGCCTTGAAGGTGGCTGTGCTGGGGGCTGAGCAGAAGGGGCAGGCTGACCCTCTAATTGTATCACAAGGGCCTCAAGGTGGTGTAGCAGATCCCCCAATTCTCTGTGGAGCTCCCTATAGACCAGATTCTGGACCTGACCAGGTGACAGGATCCTGTCTGTGCACGCTCCCGGTGGGGGGAGGACAAGCACTATCCCTTGAGGTGGTTCCACCTGAAGGTAGTGCAGGACCAGCAGATGAGGAGGTCCCGGGTTGGGTCCCAGACGTGCTGTGGTACCATGGCCAGATGAGGTGGTAGAGGTGGTTCCGCTGGGAATAGCCTTCCCAAACATGCTATTGTGTTGCAATTTTAGAACATATGTCGGTAGTAATAGTCAACACAATCCAGGATTAGTTATAACAGTATGCGTAGATGTTCCCATTAACTCAAAACACCAGATTTGGAACAGTTGCATAGCAAAAAGAACACATGCATATATGGAACCACAGTGGCCATTACAATGGCATGCAGGTTACATTGATAGCAACAGGACACCAATGATAGTGTTCAAAATGGAACATGAATAGAAACACATTTCAATATTTGTTGCACAATAGGATATATGTTCCAACAGTAGGTTTGGTGTAAACATACCCATTGATTTGTGTGTTCTGATTATTGTTGCAGATATGGTGGTGGGGGATAGAGATGTCAATTAACAACTATTATATCCTTGCAGTATGAGGTCCTCAGATCTTTTTTTCCTGTTTATGTCTTGCAGGTACCATGTCACAGGAGCATCTCTCTGCTTATACTCTACAGGAGAATGAAATAATAATCAACTACCTCATGCATCACCACAGAACCCTCTTTAGGCATATGGCCCATGATCTGCAGGAGAGGACTGTCCTGTGGAATAAGCTCGTCCACAGGGTAAATGATGTCGGCCTCCATAACCACAGTTAAGAGCATGCTCGACATCGTTGCACTGACCTCATCCACCACGCTCATCAGCATGCTGCTGCAGTTAGGAGGGACCAGCTAGCCACAGGTGAGGGTCATGCCATCCAGCCCCCACTGACACATGCTGAGGTGCTCCTCGCCAGCCTTGGGGTACCCGCCCACCAGCCAAGCCAGGAACCTGATGATAGCATTATGGAGGTGGGTGCTACCCACACAATAGACGAGGAGCCTGCAGGTAAGGCCCCAGGGCACATTAGTAGACCACTGTTGCTTATCCATCTTCATCTGTAAAGTATCTTCATGCATGTCAGATAACATAGTCTGTTGCTGCAGTTTAGTAATGAACAGATGTGCATAATCTCTAGTATTGTGGGTTTGTACTGTTGATGTACTGCAATACTGATCCCACCCTGTAGCAATGCCGCAGGTGTGGCTACTGACATTACATCTCTCACACAACTATGTAGGTTTCTCTGGTATACCTCTGGGGTAACAGCCTGTAGCTGGTGAGTATTGAGTTTTTTGTTCAGGTTTGCCAATACACAGACCATGTTATGGCAATGGTATTTGTCATGCACACATTTAACACACCTACCCATAATGCATGCTGTACATATTCACTTATTGTTGCTGTTAACTGCACTGCATCACAGTGGTCACCATGGTGGCATATCTGAAGGGTATGTAAGAGTCATGCAGTATAACTAACAACCTGTCAATGGAAGATGTGTGGACAGAGATGAACATAATGGTTGGACAAATGACCTACAGTAGGGACATGTCTGAAACATTACCCTTATACAGTGGCTACAATAGTGTATATACCACTGTTACAATGGCAACTGTTATCTACACAATGGCATATCACAATACCACATTCCACAACTTTTACAACCTGTAATGTGATCTTAACATGAGCAATGAATGTGTAATATGGAATCCTATGTAAGGACAACAAATATGGGGAATACATACCTTAGCAAAAACTGGAAGCATATGTGTGCACACACTCCAAGTAACATATTGTGGAAGCAGCTTTTGAGGTACTGACAGTATTCACTCTTCTTGAGTATTCACCTTCCATCAAGTACAGGTCCTCAATGTCACACCAAGTAATGGTCTGCTGTCCAAGAAGTATATCCATGACATTTGCCCACTCACCTGTAATAGAGGCAGCCATGGCTTGCACACATCTTACAAACCATGGAATGGATTCCATATCCAAAAGGTAGCACTCATGAGTCGATGACATAGCCTTACCTCACCATTGCATATACCATGGCAAACAGTGCAGACAGTTATGTATGTGACTGTGAAGTATGGGACAACATTAATGTAGAAAATAAACAGATGCCCATCCAAGACAGATAACACATGTTGCAAACTAGTCATGGAGGCTGCCCAGAAACAGGCAGCAACACTGAGGGACTTGCAGGAATGTCTAACAAGTACTGCCTGTGCAGCACCCGTGTTGACAATTGCCTGGAATCTGTATAAGTGTGGCCTATGGGTTAGGGTAATCAGATGGAAGAGTTGTTCCACAGGAAACATAATCCAGGGCTCTCTACAGGTAGCATATGCATAACATCAAGTTTCCCAAAGGCATGTGTTGCAATGTGTAATGGTGTACCGAGAATAAGGCTGAAACCTACAGATAGTATTAATAAAGATACATGTGCTGCACAAGCGACACCTCACTCCACCTCAGGCCCACTATCCCCATCTGTACCTTGGTGGTGGCAGTGTACACCTTTAGGTTTGCTGTTCATTAGCTGAACTAGGCCGGTAGACATGGTGTTCTGAATTTGGGACAATTCAAAATGACAGTCATGTGTGGCCCATAGTTGTCAAGCATCTGCAAAAAGGCTCAGGATGGGGAGGGGTGTCATCCTGAAACATAACAGTGAACCGAAGCATACATCCAAAGCTCACTAAGAATGACTGTATCTGAACACAGTCAAGGTCATGAATTGTGCCAGACATAACCCTGACACCACAGCAATAGTGAAAGCACTGTGTGACCTTCAAGGGCTGTGCACATGAGTTGACCTTGCAATCTGGCAGAGTTGGGGGATATTTGTAGGGCGGAGTGACCAAATAATGGCAAGTGAAGATGGGCTATGCTAGTATACCCCTTCCAGGAATAGTGACAGCTGTAGTTCACTTAACAGGTGCTGCAACAAACCATCATGTTAAGGGTGTGCACACTTATGCAACCCACATATTGTATGCATCTCAATCAGCATCTGCACAACTAACACATTTGTTTGATACTGCATTTGATTGCACAGGTCATATGTCACATATCAGATGCGTGTAATGTTAACATAGGCAGTACTGTGTCCCCACTGCATATCAGGGAAGAGGATGGCAAGCCACAGTAAACTTTGAAGGTTGTCACTGTAATTGGATTTTATTGCTCATACATGCATTGCCGATGATGAGATCTGCAAGTCAGAGGTCAGGCATTCACTATTGACATCTGTCCTCATATCATCCCAGGTATGTGCCAGACAAACACACAGGGGCTGTGAGTAACAGAGCAAACATAACTGTCACACATATACACATTCAGCAATGGTGTATACACTCGTAAGGTATGTTGCACAGTACATGCCAGAGTGCTGAACAGGTGCACAGCAATACTGTGTACATGGGTGCAGTGTGTTCCAGGGAAAGGGGCATTACCAACTAACACAACTCATGCATCACAGAGATGTATAATGCTGGTAACAGGGATTGAGTATAGCTGCAGTGTATGCTGTTGAGTACCATATGTCATGCATGTTGAAAGTTGGGTAATGAGACATCTGTGTAATATCTTTGTGCTACTTCATCTGTGTGTGTGCGTGTGTGCGTGTGTGCGTGTGTGTGTGTGTGTGTGTGTGTGTGTGTGTGTGTGTGTGTGTGTGTGTGTGTGTGTGTGTGTAGAGGTAAGCAATGATGTACAGGTCTTAAATTACATTTTTTATATTCCCCTCACAGGTGGTGAGGTGGGTCAGGGTCCCTCCTGCAGGCAAACTGATGTTAGCATCCATACAAATTCTGACAATGATGATAGGTATGGTGAGGCACAGGCAGGGTTGTCAGGGGCTGAAGCTGTGCCATTGGTTGACATCCCACTGTTATCCACCCAATCCCCGCACACAGTCACATTGCCTGTACATACCCCATCACCAGCAGCCATTGATGAGGGACAGTTGTCAGGTGGTGGCATGGGACAGGACAGTGTGGTGACTATTGCAAGTGTGTCTGTACACAGCAGCCATAGCCAGATGATGAATAAGGTACCACACAGGCAGATGTACAGGGGTGCTTGTAGAAGGGCTACTGGCCATCATGCCCCTGGCAGAAGTGCCACAGCAGGAGTCACCAGATGCATATTTCAGGCCATCATGGAGGTACAGGCATGTATGGAATGTTATAACAGACAGAGTCTGAGGCTCCAGAGGACTACTCATTCTGCTGTACTTGACAACATCCATGATCTTGCAGGTGCCCACTGTTATTTTGCAGAGGTCCTGGACAGATGGTTGGGTAAGATGGTGGGAATCCTCGACTGTGCAATGTCTGTGTTAGAGCATATGCTGGGAGTAGGGCGGAAGCCACATAGACACAGGTCAGCAACACCAACAGGTGGAGGTCTATGTGGATGTGCAACAAGTCACAGCCACTCCCGTAGTGGCAGTACCAGCACCAGCACTGCAGGGGGAATGTGCTTTCCACACCACAACACAGCAGGCCACATGCACGTGGTCCTAGCCAGTCCCAACAGGGACCTGGATCCAGCAGACATTTGTCATCATCAGGGGAGAGTACCATATCTGGGCCTTTACTTGGTAGTGCTCGTGGAACACCTGGCAGGCACAGTTCTCATGTCCATGGCCAGAGACAGTGAACTGCACACCCTACCATGTATGGTCTGCAGCTGTCCAACAAGCCCCTGTATAGGGCAGCTACATGGAAGAACTGTGTGCATACACACACACACACACACACACACACACACACACACACACACACACACACACACACACACATCACCAACACAGCTGGGGCACCTGCATACCTACACACACATCTGCACAGGCCAATTGATAACAACCCCCCCCCCCAACACACACACATGATCTTAACCAAATGTCTCAGCTTAGGTCTCTGGCAAACCCACAATACACCCTGTGCATATGATACCTGTGCCACATCCCTGTCATCCATACCATCGATGCAGGGACAGGCTAATATGGTTCTGATGCACAGGGTGAATGTACTAAGGTTTAGCAATGTAATGCTGTTTAACATGTTTTCAGCTGGAAAGTTTAATGCTTACATGTCAGGGTGTGTAGCTGCCCAGCCATGATGCATTCTAGCTGTTATTAACACTGACTGATTGTGATCTCCATAATGTATTCAGTTTGTGTTGTAGGTGTCTGTGTCAGCAGGATGTTGGTCTGCTGTTGTTTTCTACAAGGGGTATGGCACTGTGGTGACACAGTGACTGTATCATATCCTGTGTACAGCTGAACACAAGTAACTGGTCTGTGTAACAGTTACTGCATGTGCCACATGGTTGATAGGTCTGAGGGGTGTATACAGGTGAATGCATGGTGGCTGATGTCAGCAGCCCTTCTACTGTGGATAATGGTAAGTGTACTTGGTGGCACACTCCACATGTTTGTGTATAAAACACACACACACACACACACACACACACACACACACACACACACACACACACACACACACACACACACACACACACACACACACACACACACACACACACAAACACACACACACACACACACACACAGAGGCTTTGGTGTTGATGCAATACACAGAGAATACTGTACACATGGATGTACTTAATTTTGCAGTGAACCCATTTTAACCTATGTAATTCCACCAAGACAAAATAGGCAAAACATCCCATCAGTAAGTAATCAGTCTGCTAGTTTAATGTCATTGATGAAGGTACTGCCAGGGTATATGTCCTCTTCCTGAATGTAGTGCAATTCTGGAGTTGGTAAACATAGGTGTTCTGGTGTGGGTGGCACAGCCCTCCACTTTGGAGGGTGTGGGGTGGTGTAGAACCGCACATAGTGTGATTGACAACTACTTATCCTGTTAACATAAACTGTACAGTATTACAACAGACTAAGCGGGGAGATACACACAATAATAACCCAAATATGGGTGGCTGTGCCCACAACATCCACACCCAACTCTATATACCAACGTCAGTATCGCTGTACAGCTATACAGTGGTGAAGAGGGCATTTACACATCTACTACTAGTTTTGATGGAATGATTTTCCACAAGATGATTCCTTTAAAATGTTAGCATTTGCCAGTCAGTTCTCAGACAGATGACCTCCTGGAACATGTATTTTCTGCAAACTGAAGTAGATTCCATCACATACACACACACAATTACTTGGCAACACTGAGAGTATAACCCCTACCTAGGTACATATTGCTAATAATGTGTTTGGCCTTAATTGCACACACCACACAGCTTTTAGAATGAGGTGTGTCCTGAGCTTCTTGTTAAGTGAAGAACATCATCAGGCCTATTACAGTATGGTAATTGGGGATGTACTGGGTGTTAATGAACAATACATATACACATTGACAAACACATAACAGTCATAGACACGTCTGAGAGACCTGGGTTTATCAGTGAGTTAATTCTATTACAGATAATTTGCACACAGCACATGCATCATTGGGCTGAATAGTTTAATCAGTTACCTGTATGGTTGATGGTGACAGTGGTCCTCATACAGTGGACCTTTGGACATATACTGGGGGTACAATGGTAAACAGACAGTATACCCAGCACCCACACTTCACATTGGATATTTTACTCACTGAAACCCATGATAATACTCTGACATACCCACAATCACACATTGACCAGGACTGCAATACAACCCCTTGTCTATCTCATCAGTGATACTATAGGGATATGCATTTATTGCACCTGCCACAGGGATAGTAGGGTGATGGTTTGTCATGGCTCTTCTAATGTCAGCAACATCACTGTCCCTTATACTGTATGGCAAGGTGTATTGTATTTGGAGAATGTGGCTTCAGAATGCTGTACCCTACAAATATACACACTTGCACAAATACACATACTTGCCAGGACTCAGAGGGTAACCCATGCCTATCTACCTATTTGTACAACAGTGTTGAGCTGGTACTGCAAGCTGCAGGTAGCCCATAGGGTGAAGAGTGTAACAAGGTACATTTAATGTCCATTACAGCAGCAGACATTTCTAACTATGGCAATGGGGGTGTAGTGGGTGAGAAAGCCCTCAGGGTATTATCAACTACAAGTTTACAAACACACAGACAGTGTTATTCTTAGTAATGCACACTGACACATTTGTCAGCACTGGGGTCCATAGGTGCAGGTGTTCCCAGGTGTGTACCAGGATATTGTCCATGGAGAGATGAGAAGAGTAGGGGATGTGGGTACAGTGGTATCATGCCACCTGACATTTGTCAGCAGGCCATCTATCAACAGAAGCCACGTGACTAATCCTCAGGGTGACAGTTAAATGCAACATCCAGTCATCTGGTTGTCTCTTGTAGAGGGTCAGTGAGGTGCTCCAATTGACATGTATGCAATGTATATTACATAACATGGTCAGTGTCTGTGTTGGACACATGTGCCCAAGCATGTTCTGTTGACTGTGGTAGTCTAGTTGAGGTATCTATGTCATGTGGTGCATATAGGATGAGGTTTCTTAGCTTTGACATTCATAACACAGCTGGGCAGACATGCCAGTGTCAGTCAAGCATAGATTGCTTGTAAACAGCCAAGATGGATACCTGACATCTGCACATCTGTACAGAGGACAGAAAGAAATAAGATAACCAACAGATTATGCATTAGGATGAATGTTTTGACAGATAGATGTCTGACACTGATAGGTATGCCATTACTACATGGAAGCAGCCCTCAATGACATGTCATATACACATAATAGTCTTCAGTTAATATCCACATGTCAGATGAATATCCAGTAGCAAATACTTAATAACAAACAGCTCACACACCCAGAACATGACAGTCAGTACTCAGAGTCCAGCTTTGCATGCAGGGTTGTATGGTTCCAGTACTACAATCTGCAATATACTCTTAGTCGGGAAAGCACTGTTAGCAGTAATGTAATGAAACAATACATGCAAATGTGTCTGCATATACCCTGGGATACTACCCATGTATGAAACACATACAAACAGAAAAGATTGTTGGATTAGCCATATATACTCAGGTGTCCCATACAGTATACTCACACCCCTTGCTACTGTAATGACAGCACATAGAATCATGTTATGTACATGGAATTAAAGACACTTTTTAAATATGCCATTACCCTGCTATTTTCTCAGTCTGGAATGTGATCACTAGTTACCAAGGCTAAGCTATGCTTAGCAGGAGTAAACATTGCATAAATGTAAATGCTAAGCAAATTTGCACAGTGGTAAACGAAGCTGACACGGTGTAAGCGCCTTTTCATTTAACCATACATTAGCACTACTTACCATCGCACAAAGCCATGCAAACCTGCTTAAAGCTACTCAAAACTGCCTTAACCACTCTGTATCCAACAGTCCTTGTTCTGCCTAGCAACAAAATAAACAGCCCTTACAGTGCGTGTGTGTGTGTGTGTGTGTGTGTGTGTGTGTGTGTGTGTGTGTGTGTGTGTGTGTGTGTGTGTGTGTGTGTGTATATACATTTTATATATATATATATGTATATATATATATATATATATATATATATATATATATCAAACATATGCCCATAACATGTAGTGGAGTCATACCTCAGCACCAATATTCACAACCTCTTAGTGCAAGGGGGTGTCATGTAAGTAATGCAGGTATAAATGTAGAATGTTGCTACAGTAACAGGGGTTGTGTTAACAGACATTTTGTGTGGGAAGTCACTTCTGATACTGACATGTGTGCCATCAGTTACTGACAGACATCATAAGATCATCATAGTGAAGTACCACACAAATTAAGGTAAGGATCCTGTGGAATACAGCAGAGATATGACCAATAAACATGGACAGTCTGACACAATCTGGTCAGTCCAGAGGTATACACAGAATTCCTTAGTGCAAGACGTGTGGACCAAGCCTGACAAAGTGGATTTTTACAGCCATGTAAATGGGGATATCATAAAAATTCTGGAATAGATAAGCTCACACAGTTGATACATGCTCACACTCCTGTCTGTCCTAACACATATTAACCAGAGGAGCAGAGGTCCCAAGCCCACATATGTCTGACTAGTTAGTGATATACATCTTTACAGCATCCCACTGCTTTGTCAGAAATACACAACAGTTATGGTGGCCAGGCAACAGTACGTCTGACAAATATCTGGACATAACATCACACTAGGTAAATACACTGAGCTGCTAGGCATGTCACAAAGCACTGTGCAAACTACAGGCAGACTGCCATAACACTGACCCAAGTTTCCTATGGGGGGGAATACACATGTACTTGCAAATATAGCAGGCTCTATAGGGATGTAACAGCACGGAGTAACAGACACCAGTGTGAAAGTGCATACCCACAACTAATTTGAGCACAGTCACAGTCACATTATGGTAAGTCTAATTAATATTACAGTATATAGACTGTGTGAGCAAAACCATCCTCATATGTGCCATTCACACACTAACCCTACATATACTGGGCAAATGCACAGTGTAGTCTGATGCCTGACTGTGATATGGGACATGTAGCAGTTTGGCCCTACAAACATGTATGCTGATAGGGTACCATAAGCTGGAGCAGCATACAACATCAGATAGAACAGGACCATAAACAATGACATCTACCACAGTCTGTACACAGGCCAAGTAACATATCAATCAGATAAGTGGTGAGAAGCTGAATACAACCAATAATGCTAATAAATATATTATAAAGATATCATGGAAAGTATTTTAATAATAATCTGTCTATTTAAATTATTTATATAATTTACACAATTTATATGAAGTACCTTAATATAATGAATTGTTCATGGTGATTATGTGTTACATATTTTAGACTGGCATATTTGATTCATTGTATTCTATATTTAAAGTTGATGTTACAGGTATATGTTATTTATATAGCATATGTCACTTTAAATTTGTTTAGAAGGCTTTTATTTGGCACCAAAACGCTTTTAAATATTTGATAGTTGTATGTGAAAGTGTTCTGATGAAGTCCACAATTTAGTGGGTGAAAGTGCTATACGAGGCTGACTTGCACTATTTCGATTTAATACATTAAAGTTTATTATACCACCCTAGTCCATGCATTGGCTTTACCACTGGAACTGTTACATTTCGTTATTTTTGCTCCAGCAAGTATTATTGTGTGTTTTTTACGTTGTTGTATGCTGGTTTGCGTATCATTATTGTCGTTTGGAATGGAAAGTTCAATGGACTTGCCAAGTGCTACATTGGACAGGGAGGTTGTGCGTAATCTGCAAGTGGAGGTGAACGCTTTACGTGGAAAAGATTCCCGACTTGTTGAATTGGTTGCCTTGCTTCAGCACAAGGACCGTAGTGCTTCAGAAGCTGTCATGGCGCACAATAACAGTTGCATTTCCCATTCTCATTGCGTTTCCACACAGGTAGATATTCCAAATGGAGAGGGAACGGCTGGTTTTTGTCCTGTTTCTTCAGCTGCAGAACGTTCCAATTTACTTGTTGAGAACAGTAATGGCAGTGTGGGTTCTGAAAAGGATATTACTTTTGACTTTTCTCTGTTCAATCTGGATGACAAAGTTGAGCATTTGGGGGCTTGACCCAAGCGCCCTATGCCATCGAGGACTTATTCATCAGTGGCTAATCAAGCCAAAGGTACTGTTAATAGTAGTTCAAGCCCTAGGGCTACTGGTATAACTAACCACATGCAAGTTGGCATTCGAGCGAATCAATTAGCCAGTTTTTTAACTAAAGATTTTGACTTTATCATGCACAGTCATAATGTAACTAATGTTAAAAAAAGGAACTGATTCTTTTGGCTCTTTTAAGGACATGATTTATACCTTAGGTAAACAGCTGATTATTATTAAAGAGCTTAAGGTCGACAACGCCTATTTGACAAAATGTATTTCTTTAGGTATTGTACCACTGGGTTTGCATTTTTTTAAAGTACCTATGGGTGTTACCTTAGATGAACAATCTATTTCTGATTTTAATGCATTGTTTAATATTTTTAGAATTGGATTTATGAGATTGTTGAGTAAGAAAAATGATGAAAGGTTGTGTAAACTTTTGGTAGAGGTGGAGAAGCTAGATAATAGTATTGTTAAAGACTTACTGTTCTCTCAGTGGGAGAAGTTGTATGAGAAGCAGTACAGGATTACTAACAGTAAGTCACAGGTCATTTATGAAAAGAAAAATAAAAAAAATGGTGAGGGATCAGGAACAGTATAAAACCAATAAAGCATATATTTGGAATATTAAAGACAGATTTCAAAACTGTGAAAAGAATGTGGATAGTATTGAACAGGGGTATGAAAGAGATGGACGTTCAAATTTTTTGTGGGGGAAACAATGCCAGGCTCTAAACGAGTGGAAAAAGGACTGGAAGAAGAAGGGTCGATCCCAAGAATGGAACCAGTCATATCATGCAAATTGCTATTATTAGACAGTGAAGAACAACATGATATTGTACACTTAGTTAACTTAGTTTAGATGCAAACAAGAAGGATGACGAGATAGTACATATTTATAAGGATTTTAAAGTATATAATTATATAGGTATCGATTTAAAAATTGAACATTTTACATTATTATCTAAAGGGATGAAATACATCCCTAGTGTTAAATTCAATGTTGTTGACATCATTACCGAATTTAAATTATTTTGTAGGTGGTTGAATTTGGCCTTACATTTTAAAGATGGTACCACCACTTTTGTAGATGATGGACTTAAAAAGAAAAGTATTTTTATACCACCCACCCATCCCAATGTGGCTAGTTTTGAGAAGATTGTAACTCAGGATATTTACAAAACATACAATAAAATTAGAAATTGGAAAGTGCAGGGCAATCTTACTTCAGGTGAAAGAGAAGTCCTGGCCGAACTAATTAACAATAAAGACATTCAGGTAATGAAGCCCGATAAGGGTAGAAGGGTGGTTTTATACAACACAATAGATTATATGAATGAAATTTATAAAATCTTATATGAATCAGGGAATTATGAAGAAGTGTCAATCAATGAAATTAATATTGGATACAAATGCATTGATCTTAGTATAGAGGAGTACTTATTGGACAATCGGATTACTATAGATTTATACAATTTTTTAAAAGTTGAATACCCTACATTAGCAACTAGATCGAAATGTAGTAACGACATAATGTTGAGGAAACATACTACAAAATGTGGATGTTGTAACCATTGTTCCTACATTTGGGAGACACAAGGGGTAAAACTAAAGAATATTAACAAGACCTATGTATATTTTAGACATGGAAACTGTAATAGTAAGTTTATAATATATCTTGCCAAGTGTATGTTGTGCCCCTCATACTATGTAGGCAAGACTGAGCGACATTTCAAAAAAAGAATTTATGACCACCTATACAGTATTAGAACCAAGGATGGTAACAATGCATTATATAGACACATTGATCGATACGGGGAAGCTCATGTGTTTAAATTTGCTATTATAGACCAAGTCTTGAGCGGTCCCCATGGTAATAATATTAAGGCACTTCTAGGCAAAAGGGAAACCTTTTGGCATTTATTAACTGATGCAGTAAGAGAGCCTAGATTTAATGATTATATATCTATCAAGCCTTTATTGCAGCTTGGCTGATTTGATGCCTTTACTACAGATGGGTTGATTTTATATATCTGATTTTGTTTCCACATTAGGTGTTATTTATTTTATATATTTATATATTTTTATATATTTATATGTTTATATTTTTATATATTACTGGTTAAGATGATTTCAAATTTTTTTTATATTGTTAATAATTGTTTACATATGTAAACTCATCTTTTTTAAAAAACAGATGTGATGCATTTTTTTAGCGTATTTTAGCATTATTGGTTGTATTCAGCTTCTCACCACTTATCTGATCGATATTATAGGAAGTATTTTAATAATAATCTATTGAAATTATTTATATAATTTACGCAATTTATATGAAGCATCTTAATATAATGAAATGTTCATGGTGATTATGTGTTACATATTTTAGACTGGCATATTTGATTCATTGTATTCTATATTTAAAGTTGATGTTACAAGTATATGTTATTTATATAGCATATGTCACTTTAAATTTGTTTAGAAGGCTTTTATTTGGTGCCAAAACACTTTTAAATATTTGATAGTTGTATGTGAAAGTGTTCTGATGAAGTCCACAATTTAGTGGATGAAAGCGCTAAACAAGGCTGGCTTTGCACTATTTTGATTTAATACATTAAAGTTTATTATGCCACCCTAGTCCGTGCATTGGCTTTACCACTGGAACTGTTACATTTTGTTATTTTGCTCCAGCAAGTATTATCGTGTGTTTTTTACATCTCTGGATTTATCCTATAGCTTGACTCCTAATTTCACTTAATGATTGTTTATTGTTTCTCATTAAAGGTTTTTGACTGGTTTCAGAACAGTGACTTTAGTCATACCTATTTTAGTCCCTGCCTCACTATGCCTTTATTATTTCTGTATTCTACATTTGTGTCAACTGAGACCATAATAGCCATTGAGTGGAGTGCAATCTATTATTTCTTTCAGCCATTGCTGTTAGTTTCATGTATTTCAGAGTACTCATATTCTCAAGTATCCCCTCAGTTGTAGGGATACCCTGTGGTTTCTTTTTTCTGGTTATCTTTTTTGCCAATAACATGATCAGCCCTATTAACACTTTCCAATATCTAAGCTCCTGTATTTCTGTCATCCCATTTAAAGAAGTACAGTTCCTTAGTTTGTAGCAAAGTGTCATACACCAACTTTTTTATTGTATCTTGTAGATCTTTCCTGAACTGTGGTAGTTTTAGACATGTCCAAAAACATGTCCCAGTCATCCTTGTCTTCTAACCTACATCGCCAACATCTTTGGTCTACTTGTGGGAACATCTGCTATAGTCTATTAGTATAGAAATACCTTTGAAGGCATTTGCAGGCAATGATTCAGAATTGTGTTGATGTTGTGACATATCTTGGGGCCTGATAGATATATTACCATTCTTCACTTATATATTGTTTAGCTTTCTTTCCAACTCATCCATTAGAGTTTTGTCTTGATTTCTCCATCTGTTATGAAATATTTTGTAAACTCTTCTAACCACGTTTCTGTATTTTCCTTCTAGAATTTTATTCTATTAATATTTTTACTAACTCTGGCATTGAAATACTTCTTTCCCTCTGTGTCTCTCAGTTCTACATACGTGACACTGATCTTAATACATTCATCTACAAAAGGGAGATTTTATAATCTTAATATTCCGGGGCACTGTTGTTCCCCACATTTCATCTGTTCCTAAAATCATGGTTCCTTACCACTGTTAAGCCAGTTTTTGCTAATCACTCCTTTTTATATTATTACTATCACTACTCTTTTCCATAATACTGGCTGGTCGTCTTCCAATATTTTATTAAATAAAACATGCCTCACCTTTATTAATGTCTCACCCGTTTCCCGTGGTTCAATATGGGAACATCTTCCTCTGCAGGTTTGCCTGTTACTTATTTTAAATGTCCTCATTCATTTCTATTGTTATTGGCACTGTTAGACTGTTAGCCTCATCCTCTGCTAGCCTAGGAAGATACAAGTCTTGTATAAAAATTAAAAGCTGCCCTCCCAGTCTGTTTTTTTCTCATTTTCTTTGTAGAGCTGTATGTATAAATACCTCAATATACTTGAAATTTTCATAAGTTTCTTTTGAATCTGGCCTGATTTGGGATGCCTAAGTGCTGTTATTCCTTTGACCTTCTGCTGCTTAAGCTTTTGTGTTAACATTTCTTGAGATTCTGAGCCATCTTCAAAATACTGGTATGAGGGCAGCTTTTCTGTATTCATTTATTGTTTCCAAATGCTCTGTTACCCTCTTCTTATTCTCAATTAACTCTAAACTGTGAGGGGACTTGCAACTGATCTATGAATGAAAACTGTGTAGAATGGAGAGCCCTGCCATTATGTAAGCTGTGAGAAGTTTCAAGTAACCCTTAAAGAAAAAGTCAGATGGACATATACTCCCTGCTTTTAATATAAAATTTAGATGGACAGCCCCTGCTACTGTATAAACTGTGTGGGAACTTGCAAATAAGAAATAATTTAGCATAAAATTATACTGCTAGCCCTGGTGTGTCATAAACTGTGTCCAAGCTTGCAGTTCTGGCTCCGTAAAGTCTGCTCTTCATTTTTTCCCTTCGAACTGCTCTACTTGTAATCTAAACAGTCTATTCTCTATCTGTAAAGCTCAGCACTTGTTCCTAAAGCATTTTTTAGTCAGGTAAAGCACTTCTATATTATACAAAGTACTTCACACTAGCTTAAAACCCCCTTGAGTACCCACTTCCCTATAGGTCCTTTCTGACTCAGTTACACAGCAAACTTTTTCATTTCTTCTAGCATGTCAAAGGGTCAGTTGCTAGCGTCCTCTCCTGCTCAGCTGGTGAATCTGGGAATATTGAGGCAATGTTACAGTTGCCTCATGTACACAGCCAACCCTCTCCTCCTCCCAAGAAACACAAATACATGCGAGAGATGCAACTATATAGCCAAACTGGAGGCTGAGCTCTCTCAACTCAGGACTGGCAAAACCAGACAGGAGGAGAAGGTAACCACACACACCATAAACCCAGTCTCACATAGAACTATCACAACTACAAATCAAACACATAAACACACAAAGACATACCCGTAGGCACTGATCAAAAATCTACCAAAACAGCAGAGGCCTCCAAAGCAGACACCCAAACAACTGCCACCTCATGACATAACACAAGCAACACATAGACCACAAAGTCAGTGTGCAAATCAGTCACAGCCCTTAAGGCCAAACACAATGCCAGACACACTTGCCATAGGTGACTCCATAGTCAGACACACTGACGTCCCACTCACCAGACTGAACAAGGAGAGGGTCACAGTAAGCTGCCTGTTGGGCGCTAGAATCCGCCACATAACACAAGCACTCAGGTCACTCCACAGCAAGTACAAGTATGACTCAGTCATTGTCCATGCCGGTGTGAATGACCTGAGATGTACCTCCCTGGACTACATGAAAAGAGACATAAAGGAGCTCTCAGATTATGTAGCCCAGGCTGGTATGACCCTGACCCTGAGCAGTATCCTACCTTCACCAAGAATTATGCCACAATACAGAGACAAAATGATCAGTTTTAATAATTGGCTTAATTTCTGGTGTCATTCTAAGGGGATCCAATGTCTGTCTGCCTGGAATGACATGCTTGACAAGCCACGCTGCT
This sequence comes from Protopterus annectens, assembly GCF_019279795.1. NCBI lineage: Eukaryota > Metazoa > Chordata > Ceratodontiformes > Protopteridae > Protopterus > Protopterus annectens. The sequence continues at coordinate 1,379,516,938 of NC_056732.1, forward strand.
TCGCAAGGGACGGCTTGCACCTGTCACCCCTGGGGTTCCGGATATTGGCAAAGGCTCTTGCCACCCCCATAGTGCCTTTTTTAGACAAGGCTCAAATTCTAAACCCACCGCCCTAGAAAACAATAACGGAAAAACTAAGGGTAATGCTGCTCAATGCCAGAAGTCTAAATCTCAAGATGCACGCCCTCGAAGCCCTCCTCAGTATGGAGAACATCGATGTCTGTGCTGTGACTGAAACCTGGTTCAAGGCTCCTGAGAGCACCCCGGCACTATCAGGTTTTACCTCATATCATGCGTTCCGGCCCCAAAACCCGGACCGTACCACAAAAGGAGGGGGTTTATCCATATTCATCAAGGATACCCACACCTCCAGGCTGGTGGCAACTCACGAAGCATCAAAGACCATTCAGGTGCAATTAACCATAGGCAAAACTGCTCTACAGTTTGTAGCATGTTGCAGGCCACCCTCTCAAACTCAGGAACCCCACACAGCCTTCCTGAAGACACTGGAGAGTATAAATGTCTCTCCAAACACCATCATATTGGGTGACTTCAACTACCCAAACATAGACTGGGAACATTACTCAAGCCCCAATACCCTAGCCCAAAGGTTCCTGGAGTTCATAAACTCAAATGCTATGGAACAACTTGTCACCATTCCCACAAGAGGTGAAAATATACTAGAGCTGATCATCACAAACATGGGGACAAAATGCTCCACACCGGAAGTATATCCCTCATTGGTGAGATCAGACCATAAACTAATCTCACTGGAGATCCACATCCCGCCCCACCCCAACAAAAGACCACAGTGAAGAACTTCTCAAAAGCCAACTTCACACTTCTTAAGACTGGTGTGGTATCCTTCAAGGCCCCTGAGCCATTGGAAACCACAACCCACGCTGCTGAATCCCTTACAAATGCTTTCTACGAGCACCTCCAGGATTGCATGGATCAAGCAATCCCAAATAAAATCAAGACCCTTTCCACCAAAGGCAAGCGCCCGATCTGGTGGACCCCAGCCATAAACAAACTTTACAACAAGAGGAGAAAGCTACTACAAGATAGAGCAAAATCCCTAAAAGGGAAGACATCTCTGATCAATACTATTAAAAAACTACGATCACTCATAAAATCATCCAAGGCCAACTTTGAGAGAAAAATCGCCAAGGACTCAAAAGACAATCATAAGGCCTTCTTTAGCTATGTTAGAAATCTGGGTGGAAACTCCCAGATATTCTCAGAATTAGTCCAAAATGATACAAAAATCACTGAACCCACAGACATTGCAAACATACTGGCAGACAGGTTCAGTGAAAACTTCTCCCCTCCCTCCCCCCCAAAAGGAGAAATATCTATCCCAGCAGAGTGTAGCCTCCCAATCATCTCAAATGCCCAGGTGAGAGCTGCTCTCTCTAAAGCTAAAAACACAGCATCAATGGGACCAGATGGTGTCCCTGGCTGTGTGCTACATGAACTCAATGAGGAACTAAACCTACACATAAGGCTGCTGTTTAATCTTAGCCTTACCACAGGATACGTACCCAAAGAGTGGCGTACGGCAACTGTGGTCCCACTCCACAAAGGCGGTGCTTCTACGGACCCTGGTAATTACTGCCCCATAAGCTTAACAAGCCTGGTCTGCAAAGCTATGGAGAGGATCATAATGGAACTCATAAATAAAGACATAGGGGACCTACAGACATTGGATCCTACCCAATTCGGCTTTGTCAAGGGCAGATCATGCCTCTTGAACTTGGTCGACTTTTTTGAAACAGTCACCAAGGCCATTGATGAGGGTAAGGCAGTTCACACAGCCTACCTTGACCTTGCAAAAACTTTTGACACAATACCCCACTCGGGTATCATAGAAAAGCTCACCAGCTTAAATGTAAACCCATATGTCACAAGATGGGTTGCAAACTGGCTCAAGGACAGAACCCACAGGGTTAGAGTTGCTGGTGCCATGTCAGACTCCAAGCCGGTCACAAGCAGTGTCCCACAGGGCTCAGTCCTGAGCCCCCGCTTGTTCGGCATCTACTTTTCAGAAGTGCAGGCAAACATAGGAGGATTGTGGCTGACAAAGTTTGCAGATGACTGCAAACTGGGCGCCATAGCTGAAAATCCATCAGACACAGATATCCTTCAGAGAGGTCTCATAGAAACGAATAACTGGTGCCAGAGCCATGGCCTTAAGCTAAACGCCAAAAAATGTATAGTCATACCCTTTGGTAAAAACAAGGTAACCCCAAGTTACCACATAGGTGGCAATCCATTAAGCACAGAAGAGGTTATCAGGGACCTGGGGACCCAAGTTGACAGTAACCTTTCTTTTGACACTCACATTGCCAAAGTGGTTAGGAGGACCTTCTACATTGCCCACCTGATTATGAAGGGATTCACATCCAGATCAAGGAGGTCATTGTTCCCCTGTACTCTTCACTTATCAGACCAATGATTGAGTACAATGCCCCATTCGGAATGTATCTTACCCGACACCTGCAGCAATTGGAAAGACCACAAAAGTTCCTCACCAAAAGGATAAAGGGGCTCAAAAATATGCCATATGCTGCCCGACTGAAGAAACTCCAGCTCTATTCAGTTGCATACCGTCTGCTCAGAGGTGACCTGTGCCTGACATACAAGGCCATGTCCAACCCGGAATTAATGGACATGCTCCACCTCAAAAAATCCAAATCCACCAGAGCTACAAGAGCAAGAGACTTAAACCTCAACATGGATATAAATAGGACGTGCTGGAGGGACAGATTCATCACCCAGAGACTCCCTATGCTGTGGAACAGAATCCCGGTCCATGTGAGACAGAGCACCATGCTGGCTCTGTTCAAGAGGAATTTTGACCAGTGGATGGGAGATCGTAGGTTTACCCCGGGGATCATCTCTGTATCACTGCTGGACAGAGGCACGGCAAACTAATGGGTATAGTATTCTTCAACCTAAGGGGTGGTGAAAGCCACACAACTCTGGCTAGGCTTATAAATGCCCTAGGGCAGATAGCCTAGTATGAACCTATGAACCTATGAACCTATAAGCAGCAAGTCAGATAAGCAAAGAATCACTAATTTTGATGTAAAATTACATGGACAAGGCAAGTTGCATGGAGTAGTGGGATAAAACCCTGACTGCAAGCCAGATGACCTGAACTCGTAGTAGCTCAGGTGCTGGAAGAACCAAGTGGGGGAGTGGAGGTGTTAATGCACAGTTTTTATCATCTGGCTCACTCTGTGCAGCAATGAGAGGTGGATCCTGTTCAGCCATTGCTCCTAGCAAGTGGAAGTTTGCTGTTTTTGTTGTTGACTGAGACAATGTCAGCTTGTTATCTCAAGCAAGTGACAGTAGTTCTGTGTGTGTATGTGTGTGTGAGCATGCACACATCAAGGGGAGATCACTAAATAACCTTATACACTTAAAGAAATCCCAATCCCTCAGAGCCACACACTCCAGAGATCTAAACCTTGTCATCACAATAAACAAAACATGCTGGAGGGATAGGTTCCTGACCCAGAGACTCCCCAGACTCTGGAATAGATTGCCCATACATGTCAAGCAGAGTACCTCTTTGGCCCTCTTCAAAAGGAACCTTGACGACTGGATGGGAGAAAGGAAATTCACCCCAGGGATCACGTCAGTCATCCTGCTAGACAGGGGTCCAGGGAAGTAAATAGTGTGGGAAGAAATAGCCAGGGAATTGTTATAGCTAGGCTTGTATAGGCCCTAGGGCTGATAGCCTAGTACCAACCTATGAACCTATGAACCCACAGTGATGTAACACTGATATCATCACCTGGAACAGGATTCAGGGATAAGTAGAAATGCCCAGATGTTTGAATTAATGAGAATTTCACTCCAAACCCCTTTGCATACTAGTGGTATAGTAGCAATCTGAGAATATATGAAACATTTTGTATGCCTTATGTTGCGGGCATGGTGGTGGTGGTATTCAGTGGTTATAATAGACCTCCCATGTTAGTCTGAGGTGGCAGTCAGAATGGTCTGTGGGGTGGTATGGGCAAACCATTTGGTGGGCAATTAGGCTACATTGTAGACTGGATGACTAGGGAAAAAGCACCCTAGTTGCCTCATTGATATAATGGGTATGTCCAGACAACTCTTGCCCTGAGAGACTGGGCAGAATTCCTGGGGCAGGAATGAATGGGCAATGTTTAATTAGGTGAGACTTGATAGTCAACAGACACAGGGGTAAAAAGCTATTAGAAAAGTACATAGACATACCAGTAGTCCCATAACCTGTGATGGAATTTGCAAATGACATAAGCAAAACTATGAATGTATCTTTTGATGAATGTGTTATTCTTAAAGAAGATTCCATTTTAGTCCTTGCTCTTGGAATTCTCTCATTTAGCCAGAATCATATTCTGCATTCAGCTGATAACACATACCAACATCCCCACTGAGTAGTAGTAGTGTGGCAGCAATTGGCACTGCAGTTACTGAGAGACACTTAACAAGACCATTTCTACCTTAATGTCTCTTGTAGCTTCCATTGGCAATGTTGCATGTGTCTATTGGAATCCGTAGTTTGCTTCTTAGTCTAATATCAGGCACATTGCATTATCATAAAGCTTAATTACTATGTTCTCATTTGGCAGAACTGAATTCACCTTTTTGGATGGACAGCACCTTTTTCTGGCTCTGCTTACTGTTAACAGTACTTGTGTATTTTTAATGCACTAACAGTTGCAGTGGAATATAGCAGAAAGAAGTAAAGTCAATTGTTCTTAAATTATACTGACAGAGAAGGAACTTGCTCAATTGAAGGCAGGTGCTATATAAAGGTATGCTACTATCCTGTGAAACTGACAAGTACAGCTTAGGAATGCTGCTGGCATACTGCTGCCATTGCTATTACCTAATCAGTGTTTGTTACTGACATAATTGCTTATCTGGTATCACGATGAGACCTAGGAGAATGGAGCCCTATGCAAAGCACTCCATGTTGCTCTCCCACTGTTTGCCTTCTATCCCTCTCTGTAACCTTAATGCCACCCCAGTTTTCCTCCATTGTCTTGCCCCACCACAATATCCAAATTATGTTTTCCTTATTTTCTCCATGTTGTCTTATTCTTCAGCTTTTTCCTGCATCCCTTCCTTCATCCTTTTAACATACCATAACTGGTCAAGATGTGGTGTAAGAACTGTGGAAATAATCAAATTAAACTGGGTATCTGAGAGCCAGTAGGCCCCCAAAAGCCATAGGGTTCTAAATCATCTGGATTACATTTTAGAGCTTTATGCTAACCTTTGGATCCAAGGATGACCTGAAGAGAAATCATAGATAAGGAAAGCAATTCAACTTTAACTTTTCCTACATCCTTTTGAGGCACCCTAAATGGACAATATTGTACTGTAATAACTGTGATGGAAGTAACTGATGCTGCTGACATCAAGTTAAATTGTCATTGATCTGGCTTTAAAGCAGCACACATTTCCGTAAAGCAAGGTGAAATAGTTTACGGTATCTATTTCTATTACAGACTGCAATATTTATAAGGTTTCCATATTGTTATCCTATACTGTAATTTTGGTCTAATGTAACTTACAATGATTTCACCATTTCTGATTTCCTAGACTTTATAAAACTTTTTATACAACCTACAGTTCTATAACTGTCATTAACTGATTGGTTGATATGATTAGAAAAACTGAAAGCTGAATCTATCCATATACACAGGTCCTTAAATGAATGTACAGTTTCAATTACTGTGTGCCAAGTTAAATATTCACAATTCAATCTATGTCTCCCAAATCTCATATGCTTAGTTTTTCATGTATTTATATTTGGACTTACAGTTATATCTACTTAATAAAATCAAAGATGTTACCTTAACTTATATATTAGGAAATTCTGTAGATGAAAGAAGTATTCTGTAGATGAAAGAAGTATCGGGGAATAATCACTAATATTTGAAAATGTTTAAAGTATTTTCAGGAGACTAGAAAGATAATTGAAGAAACTCATATTTTTGTTACAAAAAGGGGCACAAATTTGAAAGAGTATTTTTATAGGAGTAGAAATTATAATATAGAAAATAGCACTGTTAAGGGAGTGTTTAAATGTAATAACTGTAATTACTGCAAATACATTATAAAAGAGCAAAAAAAGTTAATGACACCTAGAAGTTATGAAATTAATTTACTAAGTAGATAACTGTAAATCCAAATATGTTGTTTATGTAGCTTTATGTGAACTTTGTTCTGCATTTTATATAGGAAGAACTACCCATGGATTTTATTCTAGAGTTGATGAGCATGTAAGAGCTGTAGAAAGACAAGAGTCTACTAATGTTTTGGCCAAGCATGCAATTTTGTGTCATTGCAATGAAAAGGTATACATTTTCAGTCATTGATCTGGTTAAAAATTACCATTCTAGAGGATTTAGATTGGAAAGAGTATTATGGGAAAGTTAAGTTAAATGCATGTGTATATCCAGGAATGAATGAAAGAGAAAATTTTGAAGCTATTTTGAATATGAAAGGGTTAAACATTGAAGCAATTTGTCATGCGATTTTAATTATTTATTCTGTGTTGGTTTGTTTTTGCAACTACGTCTGATGAAGTTAATTTTGAATGAAAGCACTTACCGGTTATGTTATTTAATAAAATTATTTTGGCCTAATGAGGGAAGAGTAGAGGGAGAAAATGACCTATTTCTTCCTAGATGCAAAACCCTTAGTAATGAGATGTGTCACATAGAAGGACTTTCTGACCACACTGGCAATGTGGTGGTTAGAAGAGAGGTTGCTGTCAACCTGTGTCCCCAGATCTCTTATAATGCCTTCTATGTTCAGTGGAATACCACCAATGTGGTAGTTCATGGGAACTGTTTTTTTCCCAAAGGGGATGACAACACATTTTTTGGTATTGAGCTTAAGGTCATGGTTCTGACACCAGTCGTTGGTCTCAGTGAGGCCATTCTGTAGGATGTCAACATCACTTAGGGAGTTAATAATATCTCCCAACTTGCAATTTTCTGTGAACTTTGTCAGCCAGAGTCCTTTTTGTTGGCCTGGACTTCAGAGAAGTAGATACTAAACAGGAGAGGACCCAGGACTGAATTCTGTGGAACTCCACTCGTGACTGTTCTGCAGTCTGACTTGGAGTTAGCTACTTTCACACTGTGGGTTGTATCTGTGAGCCAGTTTGCAACCCACCTAGTGATACAGGGGCTGATACCTAGCTTAGTGAGCTTTTCTATGATTCCTGAGTGGGGAATGGTATCAAAGGCCTTGGCCAAATCAAGGTAGGCTCTATGAACCACCTTGCCTTCATCCACAGCTCTGGTGACTGACTCAAAAAAGTCAACAAAGTTGAGCAGGCATGATCTACCCTTCACAAAACCAAACTGTGTGGGATCCAGAGTTTGGAGATTCCCCTATATCCTTGCTTGTTAGGTCCATGATGATGCATTCAATAGCTTTGCATATCAGACTCATCAGGTTAATAAGGCGATAGTTCCCAGGGTCTGCAGTTGCTCCTTCTTTGTGGAGAGGGATGACTGGAGCAGTGCACCATTTGGTAGGGACAAAGCCTGAGGTGAGGCTGTGATTGAACAGGGCACACAGGTGAGGTGCCAGTTCACTCTGTAGTTCATGTAGAACACAACCAGGGATATTGTCAGGACCCATAGAAGCTGTATTCTTGGCCTTGGACAGTGCTATTTTAACCGGCACAGCAGTAATACTGGGTGCCTGGCAATCTACTGGTATTGTGATTGGTCCTTTGGGGGGGAGGGGTAAAGTTGGCACTGAATCTGTCGGCCAGTATACAGGCAATATCTATTGGCTCGGTATAGGAGGTACCATTGTGCAGTAGCTCAGAGCAAATCTGGGTATTTCTGTGGAGATTCTTTACATAACTATAGAAGGCCTTATGGTTGTCTTTACTACCTGCTGCAATTCTGTTTTCATTCATAGCAGGCTTTAGAGGATTTGATGAGGGATCTCAACTTTTTGTTGAGGCTGATAATGGAGTTCTTCCAGTCTTGGGACTTCACCTTATTCCACATCAGTTTCATACCTCTCAACCTGGAAACATCAAAAATCTGGACAAGGACCATGAAAAATAGGTACAAATCTGTACACTGATTAACATCTAATTTACATAGATAATTACGTAACCCGACCCACTCCAATGGAATTGTGGGATACCAACTTTCGAACACAAACCGACGAACAGACAACCAAAATATGGCATCAGAGTCCCCCTGCAGCCATTCCAGTGTCCCATTATCTGGCTATTTCGCCCCATAAACACTAGTGTGTGCATACTGATTTACTTCTACAATGATTATTTGGATTTTATTTTTATATTTTGAGGCACGTCAATGCACAAACACTAACAGACATCTGATAAACAAAGCAATACTGTCTCACAATGAAAATAGACTTTGCATTAAAACTTCTCTGCCCTTGAAACTCACATTCATTGAAACAGCATTGAAACCTGCACCACATCCAAAGAAAATGCATCTGGCCAGTGGTGGATAAAGATTACCGTTGGGCTGTTTTCAAATCATTGGCCCCTTGCACACAAAACAAGAAACATACATGTGTTCTTTTCTTTGATACACCTGACTTTATTAAGTTATATTCCTTGTATAAAACAGCACACTTGTTAGACAGACCACATTTTAAATGTATTGTCTGAATGAACATTTTTCCAGTAGGCTGTACTGTAGGCAATGAAAGAAAATGCATGAATCAATAATTACAAAACTGCCCAATTCAGAACATTTCTATCATAAAATTCTACTTCCATATGAATTAAACAATTAACTTTTAAAATCATATCACTTCTAAAACGCTGCAGTATTGTATAGTGAATAACGTTCGTTTATTTTTGCAGGCATATATATGCAAAAATGCCTGCTCATAATATATCTTCACCTACTGAAGCTTTTAGATAGGCATATTATTTAAAACCTTAATTTCTCAGGCATTAAAACTGGCGTATAAAATGCAAGAATTGTACTGCCTATTTACAATCATTCTGCATAACAATGCAACGTTCTAACAAAACCATTTTATACTGCAGAACTATTGCAAATATAAATTGTTATTAAGAGATTCACGTTAAGTACTGTATAGATACATGCACAAAAATGTGTGATATATAAGAAGCGTTACCTATCGAGTATTATACTGAAAGTATAATTCTACCTTTCGGAAATAAAACTATCAGCATATCCTCTTAAAAAACTGCTGGAAATCTAAAACATGTAAACTATAATTTCTAGTGTGGTTTAAGTCTATATCAAGCTCTCAAGTAGAATAGGAAATGATATGATATCGGGAACGTTTGTGTTTCTTAATATATAAAAACTATATCATTTGATACTAGTCCACTCTCCAGCATGGTCTAAGCAATACTTCGCTATGGGTATAGAAATATGAACAGTACGATGGCCATTCACTTATGGCCTGGAAACATCCTATGACTATAAAAATCAAAAACAGAGTAAGCATTTCATAGCTTTAGAATCACTGGTATCATACTTGAAACCATACACTTTAGCCCAATATTATGAATAGATTTTATATACACTAACTATTATTCAGTAAATAACTCGCATATTAATAACGATTGGGACTGGAGGGCTACATTAAATTCTACAAACTAAAAATATATAAAAAATTATCTCTCTGATATCATTCCCTTGCAAAATTTTGGACAACTCATAACCCATACATTAAATATTAAGTATAGACATAATAAACTGCGCCATGCATCAAAACTTCTAAAAACATTTTCTAATTTATTTTAGGACTTACCTAAGTCCAGCACGAATGGCAGCAAAGCCACAAAGCAGCTTGGGCAAGCAACAGACATTTGGCAGCATCGTCCCAGCAAGTCCCTTCCTCTCACAAGCAGCAGCAAATTAAAAATGAATGGGAGGAAAGCAGCTTGATTTAAGTCCCTCTCACTAGTGTTTCTGTTCAAAACGGTGGCAAAGCAGCTTTTCAAATTCTCGGCAGCAGCAACTGCTCGCAGCCAGCCGGAAATGATGACGTGAGCTCAAGGAGCTCAATTCCGACTGGCTGGTAGTGCTGACAGAAATGGCGTCATCACGCATGTGATGACATCAGCTCTGACAGCGCGGAAATTAAAAAAAATAAAAAAACAAAAGCAAAGAAATCGGAAATGAAGGGATGCCACTCGGGAATCGTGGCACTCCTTCATTTGGACCCCAAAACTCGGTAAAAAACAAGTAATTCAGGACGGTTGGGAGGTCTGATCAGTTTCCTCCTTCTGTTGTAGAGTTTGTTTATGGCAGGGAGCCATCAGATTGGCTTCCTTTTTTTGGAGGAGAGCATCTTGGTTCTATTGGGTATGGTGAGATCCATGCACTTGTGTTCGTGTTCGTACAGTGCATTGGTGTATGATTCTGTGATCATGCAACTATTCTCCATTTGCATGGGTGCCGTGAAGTTAGCTACCTCTGTTTTTAGGAGCCCAAAGTTAGCTTTGGAGAAGTTTTTCATGGTGGTTACCTTTGCAGGGGGATGGGGGGTGGGAGGGATGTGGATTTCCAATGTGAGTAGCTTGTGGTCGGATCTAACCAGGGAGGAGCTGACTATTGGTTTAGAGCAATGGTTGCCAATGTTAGTAATGACCAGTCAAGGATATTCCTACCTCTAGTTGGGGTAAGAATGAGCTGGTCCAGGGCATTGGATTTAATAAACTCCAGGAAACGTTGGGCAAGTGTATTGGTACATGAGTAGTTTACCCAGTTAATGGAGGTGTAGTTGAAGTTGCCTAGTAAGAGAGTGTTAGGTTGGACCGTAATATTCTCTAGGGTGCTTAGGATCATGGAGTGCGAGTCTTGGGACATGGTTGGGGACCTATAGCAGGCTACAACCTGAATCACTGTCTTACCCAATGTTAGCTGCACCTGAAGTATCTCTGATGCGTTATGCTGGGCTACCAGTCTGGAGAGGTGTGCATCATTTATGAATATGGAAACACCACTGGCTTTGGAGCTTTGGTCCAAGTTCTGGGGCTGAAAGGTCTGGAATGAGTTATAGCCTGGTAGTGCGGGGATGCTTTCTGCTGCCTTGAACCAGGTCTCTGTTACAGCACAAATGTCGATGTTCTCCATTTTAAGTAGTGCTTCGAGTGAGTGCATTTTGAGATTTTAACTTGTAGCATTGAGCAACATGACCCTCAGATTGCATTTGTTTGTAGCTGTTACAGTGGTAATTTGGTCTTTGGAACACTGCCTAAAAAAGCATTAGAGGGGTGGCAAGAGCCTTGACCAATATCCGGAAGACCAGGGGTGAAAGATGCAGGCCATCTCTGGCAAAGCATCGAGGTCTGTCAATCATGTCATCCCAGGCAGACAGATACTAGATTACATGGCTAGGGTCATACCCACCTGGGTTACATAATCCAAGAGCTCCTCCATATCTCTTTTCATGTAGTCCAGGGAGGTACGTCTCAGGTCATTCAAACCCACATGTACAATGACAGAGTCATATTTGTACCTATTGTTGAGGGACCTGAGTGTGTGCGTTATGTGGTGGATCCTGGCACCTGACAGGCAGCTTACTGTTACTTTCTCCTTATTCAACCTAGTAAGTGGGACATCAGTGTGCCTCACTATCGAGTCATCTATGACTAGTGTTGTGGGCATGCTGTTTTGCCTTAGGGGATTTGGTTGAGTGACACACTGGTTAGGAGAGTTATGTGTTTCATTATTAGTGCTGTGTTGTGGTGGTCAAGTGAGTTTCTGCCTTGGAGGTCTCTGCTGCTTGGGTAGATTTTTATTGAGAGCCTCTGCAAAGGTGGGCGTGTGGTTTATGTTTTTATGTGAAGGCGGTGCTGGTGTGTGTTATGATTTACCATCCAGTCATCTAGGCTACACTTATACAGGGTCATAGAGGTGCTTTGTTTGATGTGAACTGGTAGCCTATTCCAGAGGGGTGGCAACCTCTGAGAGACATATCTGTCTCTCCAGCAGGTCCTATTTATATCGCAGGCCCGGTTAAGGTTTCTGGAGTGGGTGGCCCTTGTCCCATTTGACTTGTGGATGTGCAGCATTTCCACTAAGTTTGGATCTGAGATTACTCTGTAGGCCAGGCACAAGTCTCCTCTAAGAAGTCTGTATACTACTGAGTACAATGACAATGATTTCAGTCTGTCAATGTATGACATGTTTTGGAGACCCTGAATTTTCTTGGTTAGAAATCTCTGAGGTTTCTCAAGTTGCAGAAGGTGCCTGGTAAGGTACATATGAAAGGGAGCATTGTACTGAAATATTGCCCTTATGATGGTTGGGTACAGGGGTGTTTTGACCTCTTTCACACTTGAGGCAATGCCTTTGCCAATGAGATGGACGACATAGAATGCCTTCCTTACCACAGTAGACACATGGTAGTTAATGCTTAGGCTACAGTCATTTTGCATTCCCAAGCCTGTCAGTGCTGAGTTGTTACTTAGGGCAGTATTATTATTTATATGATAGTCTGCAGGGATGTCGTTTTTACCAAAGAGGATGATGGTGATGCATTTTTTTTTTTGCATTGAGTTTGAGTCCATGGCTTTGGCACCAATCATTGGTTTGTGTAAGTCCCTCTTGAAGTATATTGACATTGTTTGGGGATTCAGTGATTGCACCTAATTTACAGTCATCAGGAAACTTAGTCAACCACAGCCCCTCTGTTTTGGTCTGAACTTCTGAGAAGTATATTCCAAACAGTAGGGGCCCAGCAGTGACCCCTGTGGAACCCCACTAGTGACAGGTCTGCTGGTTGAGATAAAGTCTCCAACTTTAACTGAGTGTGATCTGTGGGTGATCGATTTAGCAACCCACCTGATGACATAAAGGCTGATACTTAACTGGGAGAGTTTATCAATGATGCCCGAATGTGAGATTGTGTTGAAGGCATTGGCTAAGTCAGGGTTGGCAGTATGCACAGATTTGTCTTCAGCTATGGCTTTGGTGCTGTTTTTGAAGAGGTCCACCAGGTATAACAGGCACGACCTGCCTTTGACAAAAAACAAACTGTGTCAGATCAAGGGTTTGGAGATCACCTATATCTTTATTTATATGGCGCATGATGATTTATTCCATGACCTTACAGTTAAGGCTGGTTAAGCTTATAGGTCTGTAGTTCCAAGGGTCTGTTGCTGTACCCCCTTTATGAAGGGGGATGATGGTTGCTGTTTTCCGTTCAGCAGGGACAAAACCAGTACTCAGGATGTGTTTGAAGCGAGTATGCAATGGGTTGCTAAGTCATGTTTTAGACCATTTAAAACTTAACCTGGGATGCCATCTGGTTTCATAGAGGCTGTGTTTTTGGCAATGGAAAGAGCATTAATGACTTGCTCTTTGGAGATGCAAGGTGGGGGAGATGTAGAGGGAATGCTTTGTGGAATGTTTGGAGGAGAGGAGGAAATTTTTCATCAAACTGTCAGTTAATAGGTTAGCTGTTTTCACAAGATCAATGTGTGTGATGCCATCCACAGCTAGTTCAGCACACTTCTGGGTCCTACCTTTTAGGATACTGACATAGCTGAAGAATGCCTTATGGTTATCCTTAGCTATGGTTGCTAAATTCTTTTCAAAGTTCCCCTTAGAGGATTTTACAAGTTGTCTTATTTGTTTGTTCAAGCAGAGGAGGGTGTTCTTCCAGTGCTGGGAACACTTTTTTTATTCTTAGACAGCAACTTCTATCTCTTGTTGTATAACTTATTAATGCTAGATGTCCACCAGGGAGGTTTGTTTTTTCTTGAGGATCTTGGTTTGATCCAATCAGGTACAGCTGTGTCAATACATTTGTATAACTGTTTGTACAGGGCATTTGTGTATGCCTTTGGTTAGTGGTCAATGCCATGTGTGGGAACAGGAGCTTGGAAATTATTTATGCCATCCCCTAGGAGGATATAATTAGCTTTGATGAAATTATTTAGCCTGATTTCACCTAAGAGGGGTTCAGGTGTTATAGCTACTTCAAATGTGACTGATTTGTGATCAGATTTAACCAGTGAGGGTCATATACGTGTGGTGGTGCAACAGTTGCACATTTTGGTGAGGACCAGGTTGAGAATATTTGAGCCTCTTGTGGGCTTGCATACTATTTGTTTCAGGGCATTAGTGTTAACAAAGTCCAGGAACCTTTGTGTGATTATATTGGTACTTGTGTATGTTTCTCAGTCAGTGGAGAGATAGTTAAAATTGCCCATGACTTGAGTGTTTGGTTGACTCATGTAGGTCCAAATAACACCATGTGTAACAAGTCCAGAGGTGTATTTATCTTTGATGAAGATAAATAATCCTCCTCCTTTGGCTCTTAATGTTCATTTTGTGGTCTGAAAGTGTGGAAGGCATTGTAGCCTTGCGAGGCCGGGGTACGCTCTGCAGCCCTGACAAGTTTCTGTGACTGCACAGATGAAAACATCCTCCAGGGAGAGGAGTGCTTCCAGAGAGTGCAGTTTCTGATTTAAACTCCTAGCATTTAGCAGCATAACCTTTAATTTATTTGAAAGTGATATTTTCATATCGGAAATTTTGTTCTTGAGGCCTTGCCTAAAAAAGGCACTATGGGGGAGGCAACCACCTTAGCCAGTAACCAAAAGCCTAGAGGTGACAGGTGAAGACCATCGCTGGCAAAGAAGTGTGGTCTATCAACCATGTCGTCCCAGGCTGACAGGAGCTGGATCCCCTTAGAATGACACCAGAAACAAAGCTAATTATTGAAGTTAATTTTTTTTGTTAATATCATGGTATCATCCTAGGTGAGGGTAGAATGCTGCTCAATGCTAGGGACAGACCCAACTGGGGCACATATTCAGACAGCTCAGTCATATCCCTCTTCATATAGTCCAGTGAGGTATGTCTCAATTCATTCACACCAACAGAAACTATGATAGAGTCATAACGGTACATGCTGAGAGGCTTGAGTGCATGTGTGATCTGACAGATCCTGACACCTGATAGACAGCAGACCGTAACCATCTCTTTGTCCAGCCTGATGAGTGAGACATCTGTATGTCTCACAATGGAGTCACCTATGACTAAAAAATTTGCTTTAGATGTACTTTGCTTTAGGGCTTATTTTGGTGAGACAATGCATTTTAATGTATATCGAGTGCTGTAGGTGCTGTATTAAGGGTAGCATGTTTGTGTTTGGAAGGCCCTGGTGTTTAGGCAGATTTCGGGTGAGTACCTCCGTGTATGATGGTTTATGTGTTGAGTGCATGGTTTCCATAGGAGGTGTAGTATATGAGCTGATAACCTGTTCAGTGTCACTGTTCTGTGCGCAAGAGACCAAGGATTCCAGATTCTTAGTGTAGATGCATCTCTTACAAATTGTACTTGGGTGATTTGGGGGTAGAGAGTTGTCAGTGTACATGAGGCAGTTGCTACGTTGCATCAGGATACCCATGTCAATCAGGCTGGTAGGAGAAATGGAGGGAAACTGACCATCCATAATGCTAGGTTAAATCCTGTTTTCACAATGGGGAGAAAAAATAGAGGGGTGTGGTATAACTGGTTGCTCTAAACGGGGTCTATTCTAGGGTGTCCTTTGAATGAGCGAAATCTCATAAAACCAAAACCCATATTGCCAAGATGAGTTTGCCGAAAGTCCATATATTTGAAAACTGAAAAGAACGAAACACATAAAACCAAACACCAGTTATTAACGTATAGTTATTCACAGCATTAGTAATATAGATTTAAAAATGCCTTTTCCTTAAGGTAGTGCAATCTCGGAGTTGGTATATTTAATTTGCAGGGATGGTTGCGGAGCCCCCCACACTGGGGGTGCAGGGTGCTTGCCCCCTGCTGAAATTATGTTAAAAAGCAATTCCAGTGAGTTATTTAACATGGCTCTTTTATTTGTCCTGTGAAGTAGTTAGGGCATGTGTATTGTAGTGCATACTGGTTTGCGATGTACGTTTTTCATACAGAAAATTCAGTGTGGGAGCAGAACACAATGTAGTTTTTTATTGTAGTGTTTATTTAAGGATTTATGGACTTGTTGGAAGAGTTAGTAGTGGGGAGTTGTGATTCCAGTTTATAACCATAAATCTGAATGTATGTTCATCTCCCTTCTGCATAACATGTTTAGGAAGGGCATTGTTATTTAAACGTACCCTAATATTATACAGATATTCCCTAATAGATTTATGGTTATAGATGTTATCACACCTAGTTTATGTGAAGGGGATATTAGGAATTGTACTGAAAATAGAGAGGTCAGGTGGATTTTAAGGCTTAGGGCTGATAGAGGTACAGGCTTAAATGAAAAAGCCTCCCTGAAACCCATTTTAAAGTCCAGGGGGCTTAGGGTTAGATAATTATGTGTTTTTTTATATAGTTATGTACGTTTATACTTTTATATTTTCATATTGACACTTTGTATGTATATGTGTACTTTATTACTATGCATATATAAGTTGGATGTATTTTTTGTACAGAATTTGATGCTTTTAGGTTGATGCTGTTATGAAATGTTTAAGCTATTCCTACTTGTTGCTTTATTTTTATTAATTTATGTGGGTTGCTTTTTGATTAGTTGTGTAATTATATTTATCTGAGTTGAATGGGACAAATTTTTATGGCCTGTAGAAGGTATTAGTGAAAGTTCTTACCACCTGTTTATCTATCTGAATTAAACATTTTATATGGTCCTTCGTGCCTGTGTTTGCCTGCACTTTTATTATTTTTTACTTCAGTTTTAAAAAATCAGCAATATAACAAAAATCTAGTTTAAAAGTGCAAAATACAGTATAAAATTGTACTTATGGTTAACAGAATGCAACAGATTCCAGGGGTTGCACAGATGAATACAACAGACCACTCGCTGATCTAACAACTCTGTGGAGTGACCAGAATATTACTAATCTTAAAAACTACCTTGCCACTCTTGATTGGTCAGACTTATTTGCCATAAAAGACCCCGGTGAAGCAGCTCCTTACCAATACCCTACTGCACTTGCAAAACAAATTCTTTCCCTTAGTACAAAAGCTACTTTGACCTCTTAAACATGACTGGCTATCTAATGAACTCAAACACCACAGATTACATGATATAGCACGGTACAACTGGAAATGCAACCCCTCCACAGATTTCCAAGCCAAATATACCTCACTATGTAACCTAACCAAGCATCCATCTGCAGCATAAAAATAGCCACTACCAAGACAAACAAATCTCTCTTTTAGCTAAACCTAAAGATTCTGGAGATAAATCAACCTGTTGACTTGTTGAAAAACATAACACGACTCCACTCCCCTGACCATATCTACCACCATGAGTTACAATATCTCATACACTGACTTCCTCAATGAATTCAGAAACCTGCCACCCCCACAGCCACCCTCTACCCCCTCTTTACATTCCACTTCAAAATGATTAGAACCAAAGAGACTGAAAAACAGTTGGACCAAATACAAATAGATACTCCACTAGGCTCAGATAACCTAGTCCCTTGGTTGATTCACCTTTGTAAGGACTTCATCTCCCACCCTCTCACTCACGTATACAACCTTTGGTTAGTTAATAAGATTATGACTCAGATATGGAAAACAGCAATAGTCACTCCTATTCCAAAACTACCCATGCCAACTACTGCTTCACAATTCCATCCTATCTCAATACTTCCCACTTTAGGTAAAATAAATGAAAAATATCTACAACCAAATTACTTCTGCCCAGGAAGCAACATGGATTCTGGTCTGGACACAGCATCATAACAGCTCTTTTCTCCCTCTCAGATGACATCCTATTCAATATAGACAAAGGCAACCTGACAGCAGCTGTCATTATTGGCCAAACAAAAACTGTTTATTTAACTGACCATAACTTACTATTTGACAAATTAACTGTAATGGGCATTAGTGACAATGCAAAACCTTGGTTTATTGACTTCCTCACCAACAGATCCTTCAAGGTGAGAGTAGGCACCTCCATCACTTCTGAAACAGCTGCCATTACAAAAGGAGTCCCCCAGGAAAACCACTTTAGCCCCCCTACTCTTTTCCATATTTATCAGCAAACTCCTATCTGATCATCCTCAGATGCCTCTAATTCTTTATGTAGATGACATGGTCATCTACACGTCAAACAAATCTGACTCTGTTATACAGACTCAGCTCCAAGATGACCTTCACACCCTTAACCAGTGACTAACAGGCCAGAAACGTCTACTCCATCCCTCAAAAACAAAAGTGATGCTATTTGAAACCAACCAAAAATAGCCAAAGCACCCATCTTCCTTAATATTAAAGATGCTAACAATACCACCATAGAAACTACCTCATCCTTCAAATACCTGGCCATTTGGCTAGACCAATCTCTTAACTTTCAACTGCCCATTCAAAACACACACAAACAGATCAACACATTACTGTTCTGGGCAAGCACACTATTGCTTCTTCTGTCCAAGCCAGCTAAAGCTGTCATAGGCAAAAGCATATTCTTATCTCAACTTGAATGTGGCTGCCCATTACAGCTGGAGCCTCAAAGAAAAATGCTACCACCTTACAAACCATCTCCAATAAAATCTGCTACTTCATTACTATCTCTGCCAGTAATGAACACAACTGCGTAACTTTCACTAAAGCTAAATGCCTCTCAGTAGTACATTTGAGAGCTAACTTCCTTACTAGGATCACTAATTCATAAAGCCCTTTCTCCTCAGACATTGTTACTTCTCACTCATAAGCTTTTCACCAAAACTCCCATATATATATATATATATATATATATATATATATATATATATATATATAATCTTAGGGGTTTCTCTCAATCTCAACCCACTTCACTAATTCCACAAAGTGAACTCTACTGCACTGAACATGCATTCTCCATCCTAGCACCTAAACAATGGGACCCCATTCTACTCTCAATCTGAGATGTCCAAACGCACTCTGACTTCAGACAACAGCTCAAAGTACACCTCTTCACCCAAGCAAAGTGCAGCTTCTCTCACTCAGGTCATGTTACATGAACCCTGCAGCACTCACTCAGACTGCTTTATCCCTTTTTTCCTTCCATATCTCATCTTGTCATTCCCTTTTACTTACGGTCTCTCATTTGTCTTGCTTCCCTGTTCTCTTTGCATCTGTCTCTCATACTTCTCCTTTCTACTGCTCTCCCTCTGCATGTCTCTTACACTTTTTCTCTCTTTTCTTCCCATGGTATCCTTTCTTGCAACTATTCTCACTTATATGCTAGGGCTTTTCTGTTCAGGAATCCACTGAAAAAGGATCTTAAATGGCCCAGTCAGACTATCCTGGTTAATGAACAGAATAATTAACTAAATAAATCACCATCATTCCCCTTTTCCCCATTTTCTACATGGGGTCAGGGTGTCATATCAACTATCACCATCTCCCTCCGCTCAGTGCCACTCTCCTACCTTCTTTAACACTCGTGTCTGTCTGTCACAGGTCTTCTGTCACACAATCCATCCACCTCTTTGTCAGATGCCCTCGTATCATCTCGCCTTCTTCCTGTCTCTCCCAAACCTTCTTCACCAGATTGTCTTCTGCTTTTCTGCACGTGCCCAGACCACTATAATCTGTTCTCTTTGACCTTTTTCTGCAATTGGAGCTACTTTGGCTTCTGCTGTTTTGGCCTGATTTATTCTTCTGTCCAACAGTGCGCATCCTACCATCCTTCTCAGGCGCTTCATGTCCATCACCTCTAGCTTCCTCAGCTGCTCTGCCTTTACTGCCCAGGTTTCTGTACCATGCAGTAATGCTGGTCACACCACTGTTTTGTATACCTTACTTTTTATTTGAATAAATAAATAAATAAATAAACAATATAGTAAATTAAAAAATGAATACTTCCTAGGAGTAAATGCTCCAATTGCCAAGGCCAATCCAATAATAAGAGCAATCAAAAACAATAGGTAATGGAGCAATGCAAGGCTGTAGGAAACAAAGAACATCCAAATCACAGTAGCAAGATTGATTTATTCCAATATAATAACAGAGGTAAGTGCTTTTACCCAGAAGGGCTTCTTCAATCCATAACAACTTCTAAAACACATTGAATTTATATACCAACATCTCCATAACTGGCGGGAAACATAAATTAGTCAATTCTTAAAGCAACAGGCATCTAAATGTACAGACTATATATAAAAAGCACATAATAAATCAACAGCAAAACCTCCACTTAATAAATACATAAAAAACAATACTGAAAAAAAATCAAAAATAAAAATGCATTAAAAATAAAAGATACATTAAGAATAAAAAATAAAAATCACTTCCTATCTTGACCTAAGCCTTTTAGATTTCAAAAAAGGTTTACTAGGTACCTTATCATTGAGCTCAGGGTAGTGATCTGCCCTGAGCCTTATAATCCACTTCACCTCTTGGCTCTCAGTATAAGTCTTAATGCCCCCACCTCTAGGGTTAGGATATATCATTTCAATAATGCTAAACCTAAAGACATGGATCTCAACTGTGTCTAGGACATGTTTCGAGAGTGCATCAACAGTGGAACCAATCCTGATTTGATATAAGTGTTCACTGATCCTATCCCAAAATTTCCTGTTAGTCTTACCCACATAATACTTCCCACAAATCTCACAGGAAGCAAGGTAAACAACATGTTCAGACATACAATCCACAAATACAGGAAAAAAATACTCATGTTGATCAAGGGGATGAATAAAACTACTGCTGGAATCTATGAATCCACAAAAGTTACATTGATTACATGGAAAAGTCCCAAAGGCATCATGCCCATCAGTCCTACCCCTATTGTTGGGGTAACATAGTAACCTCTTGAAATTAAACTTATTATTGTATACAAACTGTGGGACATCTCCTGCGATCTCTATAATATTAGGATCCACAGTTAACACTTACCAATAATTCCTAATAATATCCTTAATATGTTCTACATCCTTGGTGTAAAATAAGGGAATTCTAATAGTATCAGATCCATTGATGTTATTGGCTCAATTAATACTATCTGGGTGCTCCAAAGGATCTACTCCTAGCTGACCATCACCACAGGTAGTACCATAATTAGTATAGGAGTCTGAGAAATATGGGGTGGCTATGCATTCCCTTAACATAGATATCCCATCCAGACCCTTCTCAATCTCTTCTGGCTTATACGCTTGAGCACCAAATCTCTGATGCAAATCAATCAACTCATTAGAGAATCCTATATCTGAAGGGTTGTACCTGGATACTCGCAGGGCCTGACCCCTGACTATGTTCCTGAACATGTAGCCGGGGTGCATGTTATGTCTATGTAGAAGTGCATTCTGATGACAAGGTTTCCTATAAACACCTGTGTTCAACATCCCATTGTCCAATCTCTCTATATACACATTCAAAAATGGTATCCATGTACTGGAAAATTCAAAACTGAACTTCAGGTATTCAGAAATACTATTAACTTCATTAATAAACATAGCCAATTCACCTGATGTCCCTCTCCAGATGAAAAACATGTCGTCCACAAAACGCCTGTAAAAGGGAATGAAAGACAAAAAATCTTGAGTCTTAAATAAGAACTCTCTTTCCCATGCAGCCATAAAAAGATTGGCGTAGCTATTGGCACAAGAAGTGCCCATAGCTATGCCATCTCCCTGCAGATAAAATTGCTTACCAAAACAGAAAACATTGTTTTCCAGTATCACTTCCAGAAATGTCATTAGTATATCTATAAAGGATTCAGAGAGTCATGTGCACTGTTTCAAGTACCCATGTACTCTTTCTACTCCCTCCCTATTAGGGATAATGGTAAAGAGAGATTAGGCATCCGTAGTGACGAGTAGATAATCCAAGTCATTAGGAATTTGTCTCATATACGTATACCAATCAAGCAAAAACTGCTTTGTGTCCCTAAGAATATACTCATTACCATCTACAGCTGGTCTAAGGAACTTGATATAAATAGAAAACGGTTCTGTGGACCACCCCCTACTCAAAACAATCGGTCTCATTGGTGGTTGTTCCCTATCCTCATGGATTTTGGGGAAACCCTGAATTATAGGTACAAGGGGGTCACTAACAACCAAATACTCAAAAAGTTCTTCTGTAACAATGTGACTCTTCCTTAAGTCTTCTAACATATAATTAATTCTCCGGACATGTGACAATACTGAACTAAATTGGTTTTCTGAAGAAGTTCACAGGAATAAAGTGAATGAAAGTGCTAATATCAGTGTCCATGCTTTTTTGGTTTGGTGTAGTCCTTTGTCAAGTTTCTACAGTAGCTGCAGTTTCTTATTTAAAAAATGTCTGACATATTCTATTCCTTTTTCATGAGGTATAGAAGTAAACAAAGAACATAAATCAACAGTACATATACAGTTATTTTTGGGATCAAATGTTTAAGATGCATTAAATGTTCTAAATTTATCTAAAAAATCCCAGGAATCTTTAATATAAGAACTTAGATCTTGGACCACTGTGTTAAACACTGCATCCAAAAAGAGTGAGATCTCTTCCATAATGTAATTAGGAGCTGACACAATAGGTCTAAAGGGTGGGTTTGTGGGTGTTTGTGTATTTTAGGAATCCTAAAAAGTACATCAACTTTGGGATTTTCAATCATAAAAATTATAAATTTGTGTGTCTAGAATTCCTTCCATCAAACTGTCATACAAAAAGGAATAAACATTCTTGTAACGTTTCTGTATTTCTGTGACTTCAGCTATAGTATAGTCTTCATTTTTAATGTATTTTCAATAGAGTAAATGTATGTCTTTTTATCCATTAACAGAAACCCTCCACCCTTGTCAGCTTTCATAAACCTAATTTCTGCACTGTCTTTAAGTTCTTTCAATGCTTGTCTTTATATATGACTTAATTAAAAATGGAACATTTGCTTTTGCAGCTTAGTAAATCCCTAATTTCCTTCTCACATATGGTTTCAAATACTTTCAGCATATGGTTAACACTGGGT
This sequence comes from Protopterus annectens, assembly GCF_019279795.1. Lineage (NCBI taxonomy): Eukaryota > Metazoa > Chordata > Ceratodontiformes > Protopteridae > Protopterus > Protopterus annectens. Next base: position 1,379,539,876 of record NC_056732.1, read on the forward strand.
TAAAAGTGGAAGGTTTTCTAAACATAGAATTTGAGAAGTAACATCCTTCAATGCATACTTCAAATTTAATTTGCGTGTAAAATATTTTGAAACTAACAATGTTCTTGAGACTTCAGCTCTACTTGTAGGAAAGGACAGGAGACTGTAAATATTAAAATGAAATAAATATTAAATTTTAAAGTCATATATGGTATGTTTTAACAATTTTCATCAACATGTACTTAGCTTAATTTAAGGTATGTGTGTTTGTTTTTTCCTTTTTCAGTTATGTGACTGTTGATTAGTTTTATTGTTCTGAATAGTTGCTGTTGCATCATTGGTTACCTCATTGTATAAAATAGCAAAAGTTGCACATCTAGCAATCAATTAAGAAAACTAACTAAAAACTCTGCCTACTATACTGAAATAAAAAATTCCTATCTGTAGATTCTAGACACATCCTAGCCCAAGCCTATCTCCTTCTCAGCATCCTCTATGGAGTACCAGTCCTTACCAACCTTCAGTCCTGCCTACTCATCAAGCTAGGACTAACTTAAATAAAATTGCTAAATTTGCAGCTAACTTACCTAATCCTACACACCATTGCATAGCTCTCAATAAGCTGCAATGGCTTGAATTTTCCCATCATCTAAAACTGTCCCAACTTCACATAACCCACCTCATTCTAAATAAACCCACGGCATGTCCCTCTCTCAATAATCTAGTTACCTACTATTCCCCTCATCCCCTACGCAGTGCTGAAAAACTTCTTCTTCAAACTTATACACCCAAAATGAACATAGACAATCTCTTATATAAAGCCTCCGTAACAAAAGTCTGGAACAACCTCCGTTCCAACTTGCGAAACATCACACAAACCAACAGTTTCAAAAAAATAACTAAAACACTTCTTCCAGAAAAATTAGATCTGCCCCTGTCAGGACCCTGCCTAATTACTCATCTCTTCAACTACTGTAACTTAAGTCTACTGACCAACCCTACTTATAAATTACTGTGGAACCATAAACATGTACATATGTATCAAATTTAGCTATGTCTCATTTCCTTTTCTTTTCTCTTTGTCAAACCTGCTTCATTTTTAAATGCTTGATTACTAATTACATATTCCACCATATACTTGTTCTTTAATAGTTTGTTTTTTTGTGATATCTCTATATATATTAACACTGTGCGGCATTTACTGTACTGTACTGTATTACATCTGATTATTATATTTACTGTATTATTTTTGTAACATTTGTTTTCTTTTGGAGCTTTTCTCCACAGGTCTCCACTGAAAATGGGCCTGTGCTCAGTTGGACCAACCCGGTTAACAAATGTGAAATAAATAAATTAATAAGTTTATAATGAATTTCATTATGAAGAAGTCATTGAGATGAAAGTGGAGTAAAGAGATTTACATGCTAAAACCTGGACTTTTACACACTAAAACCTGGACTTTTCTCTTTGCTGTGGTTTCTCTATAAATGTCTACATAGATATTTTTATACTCCAAGTAAACTCCAAAGAATTTTATCCTCAGGTAGACAGCAAATGTTGGAGGTGTGATGGGAAAGAAAGAGATAATTGGGAACATATTTTCTGGGAATGCAACGAGCTGGCAGAATTTAATGATTCCCTGCATACTGTTCTGTCAGACATACTTGGTGAGCAAATTGATGTAACCTGGGAAATTATTTTTTGAACTATGATACAGAATTGAAATTGCTAGACATGGTAAGGCCTTGCTGAGTCTAATAATAGTATCAGCCGAAAAACAGTTACTAAAAAATGGAAATAAAAGTCAAAACCAACTTTACTAGAAGCAGTGAATATAGTAACAAAGCTAAAACAACTAGAACGGAAAAGGGTAGAAACAAATTATGTAGAAAAATGGGAATTGTGGGAACAATACATGCAGAGGAGTAACAAGGTTTAAAAGAAGGCAGGATTTGAATGAGCTATGTATTGTTTGACTCACAATAACTGGATAGATTATAAGTGATGTATATTGTTTGCCATTAAAATTATGTCACTATGTTTTGTGATGTATAATGTTTGTAACTAAAATTATGTCAATATGGCTTGTTTCATTTATATAAATGTATGATTGCCTATGTCATATGTGATAATTTAATGAAGACATTTCTTGCTTAAAAAATTTACAGTCTTTAAAAATAATAGAAAAACAACTGCAGTTTAAATAATGAACCCAAATTATTCACAATAAGAAAACATTGGTTAAAATAGATACAAATTATATGGTAATGAATTAACAGAGAAATTTTAGCCAGTTTATAAAGAAATTAAAGGTAAATTAGTATAATGCAAACATGAATTGCAATATGAAGTGAGAGAAAAGCAGGCTTATGGTATATTTAGAGACAGAAAGCCAGGGGAGAGACAATGATAAGGAAGGAAGGGAGTGAGTGAAAAACAGAGAATAAAGAGATGAAAAGTATGAATAGGCATTTGTTCCATTTAGTGATAGAGTTTATTTTGGTGTTAGGAGGTCATAAGACAGTTTGTTGGTAAAAGTGGAGAATAGCAAAGCGACAGTTGTTTCCGCTGTAATGCTTTTTCTTCCTTAAATTGTAATACAGATTGTATGACTTGATTGTATGCAGTACTATTTGTTATTAATTTCGCCACATGGAAAGTTTCTTTTCCCTGGGATTCCACAGAAATAGGACCTCCTATCTGGGCATTGCCTTTTAAAAATAGAAATCAATCAATCAAATAAATAAATAAACGATGGATTGGTTGATCTCCAAAATCTATAACACAAACTGGAATCTTCCTTATATGCAGACATGCATTTGGAACTGAAGAAATGCAGTAGGATAGTAGGTCTAAGAGATTTAAGAAGTGCCAGTTAGTGTCAAAACAGTGTGAGAATTTTGAGGGATGCTGATAGATGATCCGTGTCTTTAAATATGTTTTGTGAATGGAAAAAGTCTGGAAGACTGAGGGCTGACTTTAGAAACTCAGCACTGTAGCCTGCTGAGTGTTGCCACTGATCCATGCGGCTAACTCACAGCCAGTAATCACAAAGTAAAGGCTAAACACAGACCCCTGTTGAAATTAGTATGGTTATCATGCTGCAGTAAGCCGTGAGGTGCCATACTGCAGCCGTTTATTGTTGAGTGAGCCACTGCACCCAGAAACCTGACTTTGTACTGAATCAGCAAGCGATCAGGTGGGGGGGTGCATCCAGATGAGGAGCCTAACATACAGCTGGATAAGATATTGTTAAAACTATAGATACATCATCTGTACACTTGAGGCTGAAAATATATGTCTAAAATTTTAGCATATGACATTAATTCATAAATGCAAAGGTTTTAGTTGGCTTCTGAGTAATTTCAGTTTAAGAAACTTGACTCAAAACAAATAGATGAGGGTTGATGGGTATAGGAGGTTGTAAGTGAATACAGAACATGGGGTTGAGAAACAGATGATTGGTGAAGGCTAAGTAAAATGGCTGGCTACAGATGCCGCAAAACATGCACATGTTCTGGAATAAGAATCATTGGTTCTACATAAATGGGAAATTTGTATAAGATACATGTTGAAGAATGTGGCCCATTAAGAGTTTTCCTAATAAAAAAGGCACAGTACTTTATATACCCTCTGCAGGAAATAGCACTTGACATGTACTCTGCATGAGTTGAGCACATACCCCAGAAATCATGAACTGAGAGACACGCTGCTCATGCTGAGTGTAGCTAATATTTTTAATTGGTAGTGGCTGTTGCTCCCTTTCCTTAACTGTGACTGTCTCTTGTGACTAAGGACAGGATTTTGTGATCTCCACCCTGACTGTGAGAGAATCTTTAATAAAATACTTTAGCTTTGGACAAATGGAGACTTTTGAGATTGAATGTTACTATTAATGGACAGAAAAGCATGAGAACTATCTGAAGATATGATAGCTGGATATATCTACTGTATACAACCAGCAAACATTTCCTTTATTATCAGCTGCAAATAGTATATTTAAAGCTAATTTTTGACAGGTGTAGCTGAGGACTTATGTAAGGTAGCTGTCCATGGTCTTTTGGATAATATCACACTGATACTACCTGGTCCAGTGGTACATACAGATAAATCCCTAGTTGCGCTCCAGGCGATCCATGTTCACCTAGTGGCATGGGTGCTGGAGTGACCTGGTGGGGGAGAATGGGAGTGAGTGGCTAATGCTGACTTGCCCCTCCTTGGGGGAGTAAGGCAGTCTAGGCTCACTACAGTAGCAGCTTTAGCTACCTGGTCAGCTCCATGCTGTAAGTGCTATAATGCTTGGACAGGAAGTTGTCAGTACAGAAGAGCAAGAATGTACCTCTTTGAGGCAGCCATGGTGGAGCTTGCAAGGCTGTTATAGGGTGGTGGGGGTTAGGACACACTCCCAGGCAGCACTGTGACCCTGCACTAGGGTGACCTTAGTAGAACTAGTGAATGAGGAGAGGAGTTGGCTGCAGCTGATGGCCAACTGTGGAGATGTAGGTAAAAAATTCACACTGATACTGAGTAGGAAAATGAGTCAATTAAATACCTTGCAGCCAGTGGTGAACATGTGCACATTCTTTTCCCTAGCCTGTCATTGTCTACAGTTTTTCTTAGGTGGTGAAGCTGTGATAACCATAGCATGTTAGCTAACCTTCTATGGCTAGATATTAATTGAGGTAGAGCCTACTTTTGGGTTTCTTTTCCTTCTTTTCCCATAAAGCCATGGTTGAGCCCTAAATAACCTATCAGTTCTGCAGAGGGAGAGTCAGGTTTCTTTCAATTTACTTTTGTCTCAGAAGGCATCCCCAAAAATGTCTGGGTAAGTGCCATGTGAATTATTTTTTGTTATCTTGTTTTCAGGGATGTAACAGCCACAGTACTTACTCATCATCAACCCCCTTTTTCACACTTTGTTTTACATGTGGTCTGGGAATCTTGTTAACTGTCACCATCTCTCTCGATTCAATGCCACACTCCTGCCTTCTTCAACATTCATGCCTGACTGTCGCAGATCTTATTTCACACAATCCATCCACCTCTTTGCTGGATGTCCTTGTTTCCTCTTAACTTCTTCCAGTCTGTCCCAAATGTTCTTCACCAAATTGTCTTCTGCTTTTCTGCACATGTCCAAACCACCATAACCTGTTCTATTTGATATTTTCTGCAACTGGAGATACTTTGCCTTCTACTCTTATTTCCTTATTTCTTCATCTGTCCCACACAGTGCATCCTACCACCCTTCTCAGGCACTTCATTTCCATCACCTCTAGCTTCTTCATCTGCTCTGCCTTTACTGCCTAGGTTTCTGTACCATAAAGTAGTACTGTTCACACCACTGTCTTGTACACCCTTTGGCATTCTTCTGTCATAGACTACACCTAACACTCTATTCCAGTTGGCTGCAGCCCCTCTGATTCTAACTTTGACCTCTTCATTCAGACTTTTCTTCTCCTCAACCAGCCCTGTAGATACTTGAAGCTATTTAACTGTTCCACTATCTTCCCTTCTATTTCCATTCTCAGCTTCTTCTGATTTCCTCAGTTTGCTGCCATTACCACTGTCTTATCTGTGCTTAGTTTCATGCTATGTGCATTCAGTTTTGCATTCCATTCCCTTATCCTTTGCTGAAGTTGTAGCTCAGAGTCTGCCTGTAATGCCACATCATCTGCATATAGCAACTTTGTCGATCTGTCCCCTCCAACCTGTTTGCTAATGTAGTCCATCACCAGTAGGAACAGCAGTGGGCTCAGAGCTGAACCCTAGCATACACCCACTCACACTGGAAACCCCTCTGTAAGGTCAAACACTGTTCTTACTTGAATCACTGGGTTCTTGTACATAGCCTGCACTAATTCTAACCACCACAGTACTGCCCAGATCAGCTTTCTTGAGAGCTTGTCATATGCTTTCTCCAAGTCTAGGAATGCCCAGTTGAACTCTTTCCTCATCTCTACCTTCTTCTCAATTATTTGTCTCACTGCAAACATTGGGTCAGTTGTTCTGTATCCTGATCTGAATCTGAACTGCTCATCTCCCATCTTACATTCTACTCTGCATATCCATTTATCACTCGTTCTCTCCATAACTTTCATGCAGTGGGATAGGAGTTTGATGCATCTGTAGTGCCCACAGTTGTGAATGTCTCCTTTCTTCTTGTACACTGGTATGAGTATGCTTATTCTCCAGTCATCTGGGATATGCCTTTCTCTCCACGCTGCTATGAGTACCCTCAGGAGCCATTTCTCCCCTATCTCACCTAGCATCTTTATCATGTATGCTGTGACCTCATCTGAGCCTGCTGCTTTCCCTGACTTCATTTTCCTTAGTGCTATTCTTACTTCTTCTAGGGTGGGCTCTTCTTTTTCACTTGTTGTAGGCTGTGTCAGGGGTAATACAGCTCTTGTGGGGTTTTCTTCATTTAGAAGCTGCTGGAAACACTCCTTCCAGCTGCTTTTGATGTCCTGTGGACTGGTGAGCAGGTTGTTGTTGGCATCCCTTATGAAGGGTATCTGACTATCTTCTTTGCCTTTCTGTCTTTGCCTTGCAACCTAATATTATTTATTTGTGCACCTACTGAGTCATTTTCCAGGAGCTGGTAGACTGCCTCCGATGCCCTATTCTTTGCTATTGCAACTCCTTTCCTAGCTTCTTTGTTAACCAACCAGTATTCCTTCTTAGCCTGGTCAGTCTTTTCTATCTCCCACTTTTTTCCTGCACTCCTTTCTTTTGATGACTTTCTCGACTTATGCATTCCACCACCAGCTTTCCTTATGTATTTTACTTCCATACCTGACTTGGCCAGATATCTGTTCTATAGCCCTCATACATACTGTTTTGAGGCACTGCCTTTCTTCAACTCCACCTATTTCCTCCTCTTCTTGGGGTGCTAAAGCCCTGAGTAATTCCTTGATTTATTGTATTTTCTCAACTTCCAGGTCTTCAGCTTGGTCTCTGTTGACCACAGAGCCTTCTCTGTCCACTGCCTGCAGCTGATTGTGGCAACCAGTGGTTTATGCTCTGGGCTGAGGGGATGACTTTGCAGTCATTGATTCTACCCCAGTGCCTTTTCCTTACAAGGAATAAGTCTACCTTAGTTGCATGTTGGCCATTCTTGTATGTGATCTTGTGACTGTCTCTCTTTCTAAACCATATCAAGCCATTTGCCAAACAGAAGTGTAAAATGGCCTCTCCTTCTTTATTCCTGTTGCCTCACCCATGTGGACCCAGGCAGTCCTCATATCCCCTGCTCTGTCTGTCCCGATGTGTGCATATGTGCATTCAAGTCACCCATTATCAATATCAATTCACGTTGTCTTGCTTTATCTAGTAGGGTTCTGCAGCTGTTGTCTGAATGCACTCTTTTCCTCACTATCACAACCCTGCTGTGGGCACAGGCTGAGATTATGAATACTGCCCTATCATTAGGCTAGAGTCTGCTTACCATGAGTCTGTCACTAATTCTGATGATACCCCTCATTGTCTTCTGAAGCATCTCTCTCACAACAATTCCCATACCATTTCTAGCCTGTCCCCCTCCTGAGTAGCAGACTTTGGATCCCAAACTAAGTGAACTGCCCTTCCATCTTGTCTCTTGGATACATAGGATGTGCAGCCTATGCTGTATCATCATGTCATCCACTTCCAAGTTGCTGTCTATTAGTGAATCTACATTAAGTGTAGCAATTCTGATTCATGTTTGGCAGGTTGATTGGTTTTACATCCAGCTTTAGCTCAACAGAGCTATCCCAGACTGGGCACCTTAGACACCGGCCAGCCAGTAGCTTATTGATCCAGGGCTGCTGGGCTTTGTGGGAACACACTGGCCAATAGGGGCACATACACCCCTCCCACTGTTAGCATGGGTCCCTGGTGTAGATCGGGTCCTCAACCCACTTATCACTGGTAAAGAAGTGGTAACGACCAATTTTGTGACATTAGTCAACACGACCGAATCATCTAAAGCCATATTTTACACCATTTAGTGGCTAGCCCTGCCATGGTGTGCAGTCTGTGATCCGTATTCTCCTATCTCGAGGACACTACACACCACAGTAGATGTCCAACAAGGTTAGTCTGCACAACTCTTCCCCCTATAGGGCACCATATAGAGTCTGTGCTTCTGCCCACAGCTCCATTCATTGGTTAATTTGAGATGGAAACACTCAGTATGTTTTTCAGAGGTGGGAGTAAACTCACAAAGACACAGGGAGAACATGCAAACTCCAAACAGGCATTGGTCGGAAGTCAGGCTCGAACCTTGTACCTTGTGCATGGGAAGGCAAAGACCTTAACCATTATACCAACTGGTCTCTCCCACAATAGCTTAAGCCACAATACTTACTCATGACACAGAATGTTTCTGCAAAAGTGACATTATCAGGTGAAGATGCTGAGGAGATGGAATGAGAAGTATTGTCATCAGAGTCACAATCTACAGATTAATCAGTCTGCAAAGTGTAAAACAAATCATACTGGCTTGAAGAAAAGGTGGAAGGTGATCAGCTTCATTCTTTCACATGAAATAATTTTCTCTGATGTACTCTCCCAGATACTTTGGAATGAAACATTTATTTAACTAATTTACAGTAGGAGGAGCCAAAGCATTTATCAGCTACTGATCTATGGCTGACTATCAAGAGTCTGATGAAATTAAGATTCCTGGGTATGCTACTGAATCGTTAACATTAATAGTGGTCTACTTTCTTTATTCTTCCACCAACTTATAATACTCTGTTTTGAAAACTGAAAGAAGCAGTATAGGTTTTACTGACTCAGCTGGACTTGAAGGCATGGCCTGCACTGGTAAATGAACAGATGACTAGCCTTTTTCAAGTCCTGTGTGTGTCACCGTAAAGCACTCTTGTTCTGCTGAGGATCGATAACTACCTGCTAAGGCCACTAACAGCGTGACGACTGAAGGACTTCTATGGATAAACTTCTTTCATTATTTTCATTAAGTGCTTTGATTCTATGTTTACTCTAGAGAACTTGCGTGTAGAGAGTGACATAATTAAAACAATGTGCTATACATAGTAAGAAAGATTAAATAGGAATGCAGGAAAATCTGAAACACACAAAATATATGGGTTGAGTATTCCTTAGCTGAGACCATCCCAACCGCATTGCCTAGCGGTTAAGATTAGGAGCTGTGGACATGTGGACTCAATCCTACATCTGGAATGTGCTTTGTGTACAACTCAGGGCAAGTCATATTTATTTACTGATTGATTGATTGTCATTTGTTTACCGGGAAAGTCCACTGGGCCAGGATATCCCATTTAAAGTGGAGGCCCGGGGAGAAATGTTCCAACAGAAGAAAATAATTACTTAAGGAATTACATAAAGTTGCAAGAAAGAACAAAAAATGTATACTAAATATTTTCATAGGAATTGTACAACATAAAATTGCAAGAAAGAATACACAGAAAAAATTGCAAGAAAAAATGTATACAAAATTCAAATATTTACATAGGAATTAGATAACATAACTTGGACCATGATGCAAACAGAAATAATACAAAAGGTAAAACCAAAGTCCTAGTATATAGTGACAATGATAATGGGATGCCAAACGTAGTGAATATAATCATATAATCAGAGCAAAGCATCTATACATCTGCATCACCACAGAAATAAGGCAATTCGGCCAGGTAAACAAAACATGTGTGTGTGTGTGCCTAGAGAGAGAGAGATGATAGCTTTCTCTTTTTCAGAGATTACCACATTTATAGATTCATAGCAGGGACAAAAAGTAACTACCTCTCCAAATAAACATACTCAATCAGCCATTTGTTATGAGAAAGACTGCATTTTCCGAGTTTTAGAAATGCTGCCATTGTCACACCTTACCTTCGGATTTGGGCTTCTTTTCCTTTTCTTTTGTGTATAAGTGTTGTGCACGTCTTACAAGAGGAAAAACATACTGTGTAGCCCAGGCATTATTCCCGTTTGTTATTTGGAACATTATAATGGTCTCCATGGTGCTAAGGACAAGTAATACCAATGATGTCAGTAGATATACCTCTGAAGAAAAAAGAATAAAATCTTCATTTTATGTAATTACTGAGGACAAATGAGAAATTATAGTGGTGGTTCAACTTTTATCCAGTTTTAATAATAAACAAAGCAGAAGACTGAAAATGGCAAGCATAACATAGTTATTTGTTTTGAATAATGCTTACCATGGTTATGCAATGGAAGTGCTATGTGCTAATAGGATGCAAACTTTAAAGCAGGCTATTGCTGAGGTAGGCACAATGAATACATGACAAATGGTGATGCTTTATGGGTAACTCAGTCTGTTTTAATGATGTCACCCTAAGTGCCTCAGCACATTTTTTTTACTAAGGAGTTAGTACTTTTTGACATAAATATACTAAAAGGAATTTAAGTATTATGCTGATAAAGAAAAGAATAGAACATCTAATAAGGTCTTTCTAAATTCAAACTGTGGTCTCAAAGTAGTGGTCCACAGGCCAGATGTGCTGTAATTATAGTCCTCACAAGATGCTCTTGCTGCAGCCCATGAGTGGGTGGTTTATTCATAGTATCTTGGCTGCAGTGATTACTGTGCTTTGAATGATGTCCACTCATACTTCCACTGTCTCATTGATTCATCCGGATCAAACTAATAAATCAGCGAGAGGCCAGCTTTCTGGGCAGCATTGTCAGCTGAGTAATCCAGTGATGCACTGTTAACATTAGTAGCATTGCATCAAGTGTACAGAATTGAAAAAAGGGCTAGCTAGTCATTACTTTCATGGCTGCATTAAAACAAACTTATGCTAAAGTTAATCAGAAGAACCCTAGCTGGTTTGTAAACTGGCAGCAGAGGGATACTGTAAATAAAGTAGGCATGAATTTGTATTTGTAAAGTAACAACCGTAGTGTGATCTTTGATCGACATTAAAAGTATATAACCTAAGCAAAAGCAAGAAAAGTAACGTGGTATTAACAGTGAATGAATATAATGTCATAACATTGTTAAAAAAAGAACAGCACATTTATCACCAAAAATCTGACGCTGCACTTGATAAATGCAAGCAAACTGTAAAATACTCAAAGCATGCTCAGTAACAGTGAATGAGGGAGAGTACCATCAAAGGCAAATGGTGGGTAAGATCAGCAGCATGAATCAGTGATAATTAAATATAAAATTAAAATAATGCAGGCAGACCACTGACCCTGGAATAATACTGTATCTGTGGTAAGCCTTCTCTCACTGAAGCCATATCAGATTCCTGATCAAGATTTCATCTAACCATTCTGATGATGTCTTACTAGGACAGGGATATGTATGTGTTTACAATTCATATAGTGTCACTTCTCTGAGAGTGGGAATTCACTAATTACTCAACCCCCACCCTGGACGGTATGAATTTATGCTTTGGCCCATCTTTGTAGGGGGCAGGATTGTAGCGCCCTGGTACAAAGGAAGGGTTGGATTTGGCATGTATGTGTTTTCAGTTTAAGACCTTTGACCCAAAACAAGTAGATGAAGGGATGAGGAGTATAGGAAGATATGACTGAATCCAGGTCATGGAGTTGAAAAACAGACAGCATGGTGAAGGCTGATCGAGATGACTGGCCCCAGTTACTGCAAAATATGCATATGCTCTGAGATAAGAATCATCATATGTTCATAGTTATATATTAGGCTAACAGCTATCAGGGCCTTTATAAGCCTAGCTGTGCAGTCTAACTCAGATGTGTCCCTATGTATCATGGGCATTTATTAGGGGGGGGTATGTTAGTCTGGTCATTAATGTCTGCCTCTCTCTATCAGAGATATGGGGGGTTAGACATGGGGTGAATTTCCAATTTCTCGTCCATTGGTCAAGGTTATGCTTAAATAGGGTTAGGGATGGACTTTGAGCCACATGGATGGAGAGCCACTGATGCACATATCTGTCTTGCCAATATATCTTATTTACGTCACAAGCAAAATTTAAATCCTTGGATCTAGTGGTTCTGATGCTGTTCATTTTGTGGATGTGAAAAAAGTCCATCAGATCTGGATCTGAGGATGCCTTTTATGCAAAGTATAAATCGCCTCTCAGTAACCTGTAAGAGACAGAGTATAGAGACTGGGCTTTAAGGTGATCCATATAGGACAATGTGTTTTTACCATGCATTCTCCTGGTAAGGAACCTTTGTGAGCATAACAACTATTGCATAAGTCTGGTCCAGTACATGCTGAAGAGGTCATTATACTCAATGATGGGTCTGATAAGGGCCAAATAAAGTGTTACTATGGCTTTCATAAACCTGGATTTCATGGCGTTAATTATAAATTGGGTGACATAAAATGATTGTTTTACTACTTTGGTCCCATGTTGGTCAAAGGCCAGATTACTATCTACATATGTTCCCAGATCCCTGACTTCTGGGTTGACCCTTAGGGGTGTCTTATCGATGGAGTAATTAGCCTGGGTGGCAGTTTTTCCAAAAAGCACTATAATGCATTTCTTGGCATTGAGTTTTAGTCCATGACTTTGACACTTGTCAAATTTCTGTGTTAGACTCTCTTGTAAGATGATTGTGCCATACAAGGGAATCTGTCATAGCTGCCAGTTTTGCAGTCATCTGTGAAGTTGGTCAATGAAAGGCAATTGACTTTAGCCTTTACCTCCAAGAAGTAGATGCCAAGTAATAGCAGTCCCAGCATGGAGTCCTGAGGTACCCCACTTGTGACCAGTCTCTTAGTGAAGGTGGCATCACTGATCCTGACTTCCTGGATCCTGTCTGAGTCATATGGCAATCCAGCAAGTTATGTAGGGGCTTATGCACAGCTTAGTGAATTTCTCAACTGTACCTGAGTGTGGAATTGTATTGAATGCCTTAACAAGATCCAAGTAGGTGGTATGCACCATTTACCTCTCATCCATTGCCTTGGTGAACTTCTCAAAGAAGTCCACCAGGTTTAATAGGTGTGATCTTTCCTTGACAAAGCCAAACTGGGTTGAGCCCAATGTGTGAAGGTTGCCAGTGTCTTTGTTCATTTCCATGATAATTCATTCCACAGCTTTGCATATTAGACTAGTCAGACTAATAGGTCTGTAGTTGGTTGATGGTCCACCCTTGTCAAGTGGAAAAAACATTGCAGTCCTCCATTTTCATGGTACAAAGCCTGTTTTGAGGCTACAGTCGAAAAGGGACTCAAGTGGTCCTAATAGGTTATAGGTTCATAGTTTCATACGTGTGTACTAGGCTAATGGCCTTGGGGCATTTACAAGCCTAGCCCATAGAAGTGTCCTGGCATTGTGCCGCCTGTCATTAGTTCCCAGAGCCTTTATCAAGTAGAGACACTGGAGTGATCCCCAGGGTGAACTTTCTATTTCCCATCCACTCATTAAAATTTTTCTTGAAGAGGGCTAGTGAGGTGCTCTGCTTAACATGTATGGGAAGTCTATTCCATAGCATGAGCAGTCTCTGGGTTATGAGCCTGTCCCTCCAGCATGTTCTGTTGATTGTGGTAATGAGGTTGAAGTCTCTGGAGTGTGTGGTGCAGAGGGATTGGGATTTCTTTAGATGTAGCATTTCTAACAGAGCTGGGTCAGACATGGCTTTGTAAATCAAGCAGAGATCGCCTCTTAGTAGACGATATGAGACAGAGAATAGCTGGAGTTTTTTGAGTCTGTCCATATAGGACATGCGTTTAAGGCCTAGGATCCTCTACTTTTGTGGCCTCTCCAACAGTTGCAGGTGTCTAGTGAGGAACATGCCAAATGGGGAATTATACTCTATGATTGGTCTAATGAGGAAAAAGTAGAGAAAAATTATGACCTCTTTCTTCCTGGATGCAAAACCCTTGGTAATGAGATGTGCCACATAGAAGGACTTTCTGACCACAGTGGCAATGTGGTGGTTGAAGGAGAGGTTGCTGTCAGTCTGTGTCCCCAGATCTCTTAAAATGCCTTCAGTGTTCAGTGGGCTCCCATCAATGTGGTAATTAGTGGGAACTGAGTTTTTCCCAACGGGGATAACAACGCATTTTTTGGCATTAAGCTTAAGGCCATGGTTTCAACACCAGTCATTGGTCTCAGTGAGGCCTTTCTGTGGGATGTCTGCATTACTTGGGGAGTTAATAATGGCTCCCAGCTTGCAGTCATCTGCAAATCTGGTCAGCCAGAGTCCCTCCATGTTGGCCTGGACTTTTGAGAAGTAGATGCCAAACAGGAGAGGACCCAGGACCAATCCCTGTGGGATTCCACTGGCGACTGGTTGGCAGTCTGACTTGGAGTCTGCTACTTTCACACTGTGTGTTCTATTTGTGAGCCAGTTTGCAACCCACCTAATGATATAGGGGTTGATGCCTAGTTTGGTGAGTTTATCAATAATTCCTGACTGTGAAATGATATCAGAGGCCTTGGCCAGATCGAAGTAGGCTGTATGAACTGCCTTACCTTCATCCACCGCTCTGGTGACTGATTCAAAGAAGTCAACCAGGTTGAACAGGCATGATCTACCTTTCACAAAACCAAATTGCATGGGCTCTAGAGTTTGGAGATTCCCTATATCCTTGTTAATTAGGTCCGTGATGATGCGCTCCATAGCCTTACATATCAGACTCGTCAGGCTAATGGGGCGATAATTCCAGGATTTGTAGTCTCTCCTCCTTTATGGAGAGGGATGACTGTAGCAGTGCACCATTTGGCAGGGACAAAGCCTGAGGTGAGGCTGTGAGTGAACAGAGCACACAGATGTGGTGCCAGTTCACTTTGTAATTCATGTAAAACACAGCCAGGGATATTGTTGAGTCCTATGGAAGCTGTATTCTTGGCCTTAGACAATGCAGGTTTAACATGTGCTGCAGTAATGCAGGGTGTCTGGCATTCTTCCAGTATTGAGATTTTTCCCTTGGGGGAGGGGTAAAGTTGGCACTGAATCTGTCAGCCAGTATGTTGGCAACATCTGTTGGCTCAGTATAGTAGGTACCATTCTGCAGTGACTCAGAGCAAATCTGGGTATTGCCATGGAGATTCTTGATATAACTAAAGAAGGCTTTGTGGTTGTTTTTAGTGTCTGCCGCAATTCTGCCTTCATAGCTGGCTTTGTAGGTTTTGATGATTTGTTGAGGCCAATAAGGGAATTTTTCCAGTCTTGGGAATTCACCTTTTTCTTCAACAGTTTCTTCCTTCTGTTGTAGAGTTTATTAATGGCAGGAGACCACCAGACTGGCTTCCTTTTTTGGAGGAGAGCGTCTTGTTTCTGTTGGGTATGGCTAGTTCCATGCATTTATATATGTGTTCGAACAGTGCATTGGTGTATGATTTGGCAGTCATGCATCTATTTTCCATTGGCATGGGTGCCATGAAGTTAGCCACCTCTGTTTTTAGGAGTCCAAAGTCAGCTTTGGAGAAGTTTTTCATGGTGGATACCTTTGCGGGGGGTGTGGGTGAGATGTGGATTTTCATGGTGATTAGTTTGTGGTCGGATCTAACCAGGGAGGAATTGACTATTGGTGTAGAGCAACTGTTGCCCATTTTAGTAAAAACCAGGTCAAGGATGTTGCTTCCTCTAGCTGGGCCAATGCATTGGTGCTTGAGTAGTTTTCCCAGTTGATGGAGGGGTAGTTGAAGTCTCCTAGTATGAGAGTGTTGGGTTGGACCTTGATAGATTCCAGGGTGCTTGGGAATGTGGAGTGAGAGTCTAGGGACATGGTTGGGGACCTATAGCAGGCTATGACCTGGATCACAGTCTTTCCCAATGTTAGTTGTATCTGAAGCATCTCAGATGCGTTATGCTGGTCTACTAGTCTGGAGGTGTGCATATCCTTTATGAATATGGAGACAACACCACTGTTGAAGCTTTGGTCCATGTTTTGGGGCCTAAAGATGTGGAATGAGGTGCTTTCTGCCACTTTAAACCAGGTCTCCATTACAGTTATTTATTAGGCATCCTGGGATATTATCAGGGCCCACTGAGGATGTGTTTTTGACCTTAGCAAGCCCTACCAGGAGTGAAGCTTGAGCTGAAGTTGTCAGCCAGCAAATTTGCTGTGTTGCTGTAGTTAGTGAAGGTGACATCATTGACTGCCAGTTTGGCACACTGATGTTTTCTGCCTTTGAGGTTACTGACATAATTGTAGAAGGCCTTGTGGTTGCCTTTAGCCTGTAAGGCTATCTTGACATCATAATTGGCCTTGTTGGATTTAATTAGTCCTCATAGTTTTCTCTTTAGTTTAATTAGAGAACTCCTATCATTATGGGAGTTGTTCTTCCTGATTTTAGCTATGACTTTTTTGTTATATACCAATTAAGGTTAGGATTCCACCAGTGTGGCTTCTATACAACCATTTACATGGAATTACAAGGTCTCTTTGAACAATTCCACATAGGTTCTTGTGAACTTTGGGTTGGGAGGGCCATTGAATTTTGATAAACTATCACTTAATAGGGTGTAGTTTGCTTTGGAATAGTTCCTAATTGTTACAGGGTTTGCTGGGGTTACCAAGTTGATTTTTATTTTGAAGGAGACAGCTTTGTGGTCCGACCTCACCAGTGAAGACATGACACTGGAGGGGGAATGAACAGCTTTGTGGTCCAAACTCACCAGTGAGGATGTGACACTGGGGGGAGGGAGTGGTACAGTGCTCCCCATATTTGTGAGTACCAGGCCTGGTATGTTTGTACCTCTGGTGGGTATGCACGCTATCTGGGCAAGGGTATTTGTTTTAATAAAGTCAAGGAATTGTTATGGATGTGAGTATGAGGCAGTGTATGTTTCCCAGTCATTAGAGGGGGTGACCTACAGCTTGCTAAGGTATGGTATGAGACTTTGTCTATAGTGATTTGCAGGACATTGTAATGTTTAACCAACATGGAGTTACTCTTCTTGCTAATATAGATTGAGGCTCCTCTGCCTTTTGTCTTTGTCTTTGCAGCTGATGGTCTGAATGTGTGGAAGGCACTGAAGCCATGCACTGCTGGAGTATGTTCTGCAGATTTAAAACATGTCTCAGTAACAGCACAGATGTTTATATTCTCCAGAGTGGGAGTGCTTGTAGGGTGTGGAATTTCTTGTTTAGGCTCCCAGCATTGAACAGCAACAACCTTAGGTTTTTTGGGATTTGTCAATTTGGCATTGCCTAAAAAGGCTCTAATCAGTGCTGGATAACTACAAAATATGTATTCTATACCCAGCAGAGAAGAAAGTGTCCTATTAATAGCTTCCCTGACAAAAAAAGCACAATATCTTATGTAGATATGCTGGGCACAGCTGTTGATAAAACACTTCTGTTGGATGTTTCTTGTTGATAGGTAGTTACTAGGCATGAGGTCAAGGAGACCATTGAAAATCCAAGACCAGTTTCCCAACTTGATGCTTAGACCAGTTTTCCAACTGCCCTACAGGAGTGTCTGCTTAAGTGACTTGCTCAGAGTCACTCTGTAGGCAAATGGAGGCTTATGGAATTAAACTTTGGACTGGGTTCAGGTGCCTAGGCAGCGAGACATTTCCCTGTGGTACATTTGACTGGGGACACATGGCTGAAGTAACATTCAGCTGCAGAGAAATATGGCTGTTTGCAGATTCCTTGTGGGCAAAGAGAAGAATATGTTGCCATGCCCACAACTTCAATAACCAAATGCACAGGGGGAAAACAATGTCCATGGTCCCCAAGACAACATGAGACAGCAAGAAATATAGCAGGCATCTGCAGCAGGCTGCCCAGAGAGCATGTCAGTGGCAGTAAGAATGCAGTGCACAATGGGCAGTGCCTTTATAAGTGATGTGCATGGACCACTATCCCCTTCACAGTGTCTAGGGAACATTACCTAAAATGCATACTGGAGCATAAATGTGACTACACTAGCGTGCAGGATTTCCTCCATGCTGTAGCACACTTCTACATGTTGTAGTTACATAAGCATGTACTGTACACTGAGCGCAACACTCATTACTTCTTCTGCCCCCATGCATTTGGATATTAAAGCTGTGAGCATGGCAGTGTGTGCCTCTCTTTGCCCACAAGGAATTTACAAACAGTCACATTTCTCTGCAGCTGAATGTCACTTCAGCCATGTGTCCCCAGTCAAATGTACCACAGGAAAATGTCTCACTGCCTAGGCGCCTGAACCCCTCTGGGGTGGGCAAAGAGAAGAATATGTTGCCATGCCCACAACTTCAATAACCAAATGCACAGGGGGAAAACAATGTCCATGGTCCCCAAGGCAAAATGAGACAGCAAGAAATATAGCAGGCATCCGCAGCAGACTGCCCAGAGGGCATGTCAGTGGCAGTGAGAATGCAGTGCACAATGGGCAGTGCCTTTATAAGTGATGTGCATGGACCGCTATCCCCTTCACAGTGTCTAGGGAACATTACCTAAAATGCATACTGGAGCATAAATGTGACTACACTAGCATGCAGGATTTCCTCCATGCTGTAGCACACTTCTACATGTTGTAGTTACATAAGCATGTACTGTACACTGAGAGCAACACTCATTACTTCTTCTGCCACCATGCATTTGGATATTAAAGCTGTGAGCATGGCAGTGTGTGTCTCTCTTTGCCCACAAGGAATTTACAAACAGTCACATTTCTCTGCAGCTAAATGTCACTTCAGCCATGTGTCCCCAGTCAAATGTACCACAGGAGAATGTCTCACTGCCTAGGCGCCTGAACCCCTCTGGATTACAGGAAGCAATTCATTAAAAGCTCATACCTTCAAACTCCTACACTAAGTGCCATCATAGGTCATTAGATGTTCCATACCTGTCAGTCTCTACTACCAGAAGTCAAGCATAGCAGAATGACTAACTTACTAAAAGAGACAGTAAATAAATTAATAAGTGAGAGCTGAGAGGGATGATAGGATTTCAGAAAATTAGTCCTAAGATGTATCTTGGGTGGCGGTGGTGGTGCAGCGGTTAGTGTTGCCGCCTCACAGCAAGAGGTTCTCTGGTTTGATCCTCGGCTGGGGTGCCTTCTGTGTGGAGTCTGCATGTCCTCCCTGTGGTTGCGTGGGTTTCCTCCAGGTGCTTCGGTTTCCTCCCAATCCCAACGACATGCTATAGGTGGATTGGATACTCTAAATTGGCCCTAGGCATGAGTGCGTGCATGTGTGTGCCTTCTGTGGAAGGTTGGGTACCAGGCTGGCAACTCGACACTGTAAAACTCCACTGCCAATCATGAGCTGACACGTGATCTGCTGTGGCAATCCCTAACCAGGAAAAAGCCGAAAGAAGAAGAAGTCCTAAGATGTATCTTGAGAGTTGCAAATGAAAGAGATAGCTCTGACTCTAACTGAAGGTTTGTACTCTTTCTTGTTGATTCTGCCTTTTAGTCATACTTGGAAAGATTCATTCTGCCTTTGGCTATCTGATCCGTCTGTCAGCTGTGACATGAGTAGTTTTGTTGCTGTATTTCCAGTGGTACTATTCACCTGTACATATTTGTCACCTATCACTTTAAAATCTCTGTAGCCACCTTTCAGTTTCTTCACTGAGTAAAGTATTCTCAGCACTGATATTCTTTCAGTTTGATAGAAGTGGAGTAGCTGACTGCATTGTCATGGTTTTCCTGCTTGACTGCTGATTCTCGTGGGTGGCGGTTGTCAGTTGTCAGTTGCTGTTGACAGCTCTGCTTTTTTTGTCCCTGGCATCTAAGCAGATCATCTATGGATGTTATATTGAGGGAGGATGGTTTGGCTATAAAATCTGATTTGATGTTGTCAATTTTCATTCTGTTCTCAACCGATGGGTTCAGATCTGAACATTAGATCTAACTCGGCCGTTGCTAAAACTTGTAGCAACCAAAAACTCTCGAGCTTCTCCCTTACCCACAATGCACCAACCCCAGTTACATCAGATCCTGTTTGCTGCCTTAGTAGAGAGTAAAATATGGAAATTATCATGAAGAAGCTATATCTGAAGCTTATGTAAAAAATAAAATAAAAATAAGGACATATAGGTACACTAAACACTCATTCTTCCAGAAGCCTTTAGGATTGGTGTTTGTGTTGTTTTATGCCACTGTTTGGAGATTGTTCCAGTTTTTATTTTGTGATTTTGACTACGTAACTTCTTTTTCTCTTAGTGCTGATGTATGATCATAGTTATTTGAAGATAATCCTGCTGCAAATTAAGTAGTGCGATATATTATTTTCCATCAAATGGGAACTGAATGATTGGATGGGTATTTAAACATTAACCCCTGTCTTGACTGGCCTAGGAGGTATGGTCTAAGGTTGGGTATTGGCAAGGAGTAAATGGGCCAAGATTCAGTTGCCTTATATTTGCTATAATCATAAAGATTGCAATGTTTTGCTTTTTGTTTAACAAGACTGGGCTGTATGTTGGGGGGCTAATATGTCATACTCCCACTTCTGGAACTTTGGTTGGGTACTTCATCAAACCACTCATACATGTTGGCGTTCGTATCTTAAATTCACTTGCTTTTTCAAAATGCAGCTCTGTGAAAATTCATAAACAGATCAGAAAAGAGAGAGACAAGCTTTGAATTTGTGAAGCTTAATGATCACTTAGTTTATCAAACTGTATTGGACCTTGTAGCTGTTTACCTCAGTTTTTGTTGAGTTAACACAGGGCATTAAAGCTATTGAGCTGTTAATGAACTGTCTCCTGTAGTCCAGTGTTTGATTCCCTCAGCTTCCTTTTGAATACTGTGTGACTCTGAGTAAGTCACTTAGCCAAAAAGCCCCATGATGTAATTCAGAAATTGGTCTAAACCCCTCAACAGTCTCCTGGATCACATGCCTATTATCTATCAATGAACCTATTAACTACATTTTTAGATTGGTAGTTAGCTCAGAGGATTAAGGCTATAAGTTGTTAATGAGCTACTTCCTATGGCACAGGGTTTAATTCCCAAGTCTTGGTTTGCCTACTGGGTGACCTTGAGAAAGTCACATAACCAGATAGTGCTTTGGAGCAAAAGCCATAAGAAAAGATGCCAGACCGAAATACATGGGGCATGATTATCCTTGGATCTGTGGTTTGAATGAAACTGAGCACATAAAGAAGACTTCATTCCTTAATTTTATACCTTTCCAAGATTAAATGACTCAAAAGTGTGGGGGAAATATGCTTTTTCACTGGAAGAGGAGAATGACAGAGGTCTGCAAAAACATGATATTAAAAGTGTAGAGTAGGTAACTCTGGGACTTTTTACTTCTGTTTTCTCCATGGGACTTCAGTAGGTCTTTTCTGAAGAGAAGATCTCTTGTTCCATCACACAAATGCATGTACTGCAAATGCAAGTGAAGGGCACCTGCTGATGATACAGAAGGGGGATTAATAGTCTGATCTGCTTTCTTTAATTTGTCAGTGTCCTTGAGTCTACATTTTCCTGATTACAGAATAGAAATCTGCCACAAGAGTCAGCAATAGCCTGTTGCTGACAGAAGAAAACCTAGAATAATTCAATTAGAACTGTTGACAGCTATGGACACCAGTATAACTATAAGTTCAGGGATCCCCTGAAAACAGGCCATAGTACTACTACCAAGATTAACCTGGTCAGCAAAATAAATAATTACAACTGTAGAAAACATAGTTTTATAGATGCTAGAGTGCCAGTTAACAGATTCTGCAGAGAATTGGTAACCAGTGAGAAAAGCAGATCTGTGATAATGCATAGCTGATTGAAATCACACACCTTTGTGTGCTTGTGATGATCTCTGTTGCTGCATAGGAACTCCCCTTTCTTCAAGGTACAGCAAACCCAGAGCTGATCACATAAGGAAGGCAAGGCTTTCTGTATGGGGATGTTTTAATGAATTCAATCTAACTTGCTAAAGCACATCTAATTTTAAAAGTACATTACTTTTACAACCCCCTCCTTGGCATGAAATTGTATTTGGCACATGAAACTTGAACCCACATTTCCTCATAAGGTAACTTTCATAACCCCAAAGTTTAAATAAAAATTATATGCAACCCTCTGGATTTCACATTTCATTACACTTGTAGATGCTAGATAGAAAAATCATTTAGGCAGTAATTTCTAATCTTTGATCTTATTTACTGCAAAGCATGGTGAATTCATAACATTTGCCTTCAGTAGTAATATCCCTTGTGTGAGCCAACATTAGTCCATTACAATAGTGTTTCTACTGATTTCAGAAGATGTATGCCTTCCAAATAACTGGCAAAAGCAAGTATTCTTATGAGAAGAAGGCTTATATCATACTACTGGTACTTAAGTATAGACTGAATAGTGGATTAAATATGTCACTTTATAAAAACTATGACCTAGAACTATACAGAGGAGATAACTTCTCAAGTTATTGAAAGGCTCAAGTACTGTTGTGGTTCTGAATTCAGTGTACTAAGGACTAAGCAAGTGGGAGCCCTGGCAGCCCAATTGTCTTCTTCCCCAAGATCTACTTTTATGGTGAGTTCCTCACACAACTGTACTACCTTTACTCAGATATATAATTTTTCAGTAAACTGTGACTTTTGGAAATAATTCAAAGTAGTTCACAAAGTAATGCAGGATGGTTGATGGTTATAGCATCTGCTGTAAAACAGCTGATCAAATCCTACCATACATCTCCATTTGACAGGTACATTACAATGTTTACTTAATGTGTAGACATTTCTCCGTACTGCAGGCTCTAAACTGTTTTGGTTAGATACATTTCTAAAGTATGTAGTAGAAGCAATACCACTATCTGTGGAGAGCAGACCAGCATGTCTTCTTATCTACTGGTGTATTTGTCATAGCAAAAAAGAAGGACCATGACTTAGCCATTTGGACACAGTTTGTTTAAACACAGGCAGTCCTTGTTTCTGCGTCACAGATTAGACAAATAGTTGGTCTGTCTTTATGACATCCTGTTTTTTCCTTGGGATAATTTTTATCGTTTATCAAGAGTTCAACACATTGTAATATAGTCCATTGAAAAAGTGCCTTGATGGAATGTACTATTGAAAACAAAAGACTAAAACAAAACATGTGCTGTCCTTCCATATCCCCCTGTGTGGGGGATATCCCCCATATGCCACAACTATGTATAAACCAACTCCAACATCAAATAATAATGAAGAAAAGGAGAAACTTCCTTAACCCCACTGTTTGCCGATTTCACACTAACACAATGACTTTGCATTACCATAGCAGTTAACAAATCAGGAATTGAACAAAAAGCCAATGATGTCCATTTCAAAAACAGGAACACTTGATGAATGCAAGGAAACCCCTTTCATATAGAGTTTTAATGGTCTCTGGGCATCCAAACTGTATTCTAGATATTCTTACACATGAGGTAGAAAACTGTAAATGACTAGTTCAATGACACAGTGAATCAAAGAAGCAATGTAATGTGAGTATTAAACTGACATGTAATACGAGTATTAAACTAACGTGTAATGTGAGTATTAAACTGGCGTGTAATGTGAGTATTAAACTGACATGTAATGTGAGTATTAAACTAACGTGTAATGTGAGTATTAAACTGACGTGTAATGTGAGCATTAAACTGATGTGTAATGTGAGTATTAAACTGATGTAATATGAGTATTAAACTGACATATAATATGAGTATTAAACTGATGTGTAATGTGAGTATTAAACTGACATGTAATGTAAGTATTAAACTGACATGTAATATGAGTATTAAACTGACATGTAATGTGAGTATTAAACTGATGTATAATATGGGTATTAAACTGACATGTAATATGAATATTAAACTGACGTGTAATATGAGTATTAAACTGACGTGTAATGTGAGTATTAAACTGACATGTAATGTGAGTATTAAACTGACGTGTAATATGAGTATTAAACTGACATGTAATGTGAGTATTAAACTGAAGTATAATATGGGTATTAAACTGACATGTAATGTGAGTATTAAACTGACATGTAATGTGAGTATTAAACTGACGTGTAATGTGAGCATTAAACTGATGTGTAATGTGAGCATTAAACTGACGTGTAATGTGAGTATTAAACTGATGTAATATGAGTATTAAACTGAAGTGTAATATGAGTATTAAACTGACATGTAATGTGAGTATTAAACTGATGTATAATATGAGTATTAAACTGACGTGTAATGTGAGTATTAAACTGACGTGTAATGTGAGTATTAAACTGGTGTGTAATGTGAGCATTAAACAGACGTGTAATGTGAGTATTAAACTGATGTAATATGAGTATTAAACTGACATGTAATATGAGTATTAAACTGACGTGTAATGTGAGTATTAAACTGACATGTAATGTGAGTATTAAACTGACGTGTAATGTGAGTATTAAACTGACATGTAATGTGAGTATTAAACTGATGTATAATATGGGTATTAAACTGACATGTAATGTGAGTATTAAACTGGCGTGTAATATGAGTATTATACTGGCATGTAATATGAGTATTAAACTGACGTGTAATATGAGTATTAAACTGCATGTAATGTGAGTATTAAACTGATGTGTAATATGGGTATTACCAGAACAGTAGCAGAAAAGTAGCAATGCAAATGTAATATGACTATTACCAGGACTGACTAAACAACAGTGCATGCATGTAACTATAATTGTACCATTTCTAGTGTGCCATTGCATGACACATTGGTGTGTGTGTATGTGTGGTTGGGGGGGTTATATACATATT
This sequence comes from Protopterus annectens, assembly GCF_019279795.1. Lineage (NCBI taxonomy): Eukaryota > Metazoa > Chordata > Ceratodontiformes > Protopteridae > Protopterus > Protopterus annectens. The sequence continues at coordinate 1,379,564,449 of NC_056732.1, forward strand.
CTGCATAGGACATTTTTATTGCATTTTTTTATTTCTTTTAACAATTGCATAGACCATTTATTGTAGCCTTATGCTGAATGCACCCATAATAATTTATTCATTAACCCTGGATAGCATGATCACAGTATGAATATCTCTCAACCTCTTAGTGCAAGAAATCTGGACAAAGCCGAAAATAATGAGGTGGGGGCAAAAGCCCAAAAATTGGGACAAATTTTAAATATTGCTCTTATAAACTTAGAACGTGGTTTGAATAACAGGATTTGTGTTAGTGTGCATTTTCTGAAAGATATGAAGTCTAAAATTCAAGTATATGTCATTTTTAGGGACTTCCATCGCCAATGGTTTGCCAGAAAACCCACATTTTATGAGGAACAATCAAAAATATGAGGCCAGAATCTGGACATTCTGCGAAAAGCTGTACAATTGAGAGGTATGCATATGACAGCCTTGGAATAATGTATTCACAGTATGACATCTTGCACTACAGACAGGATCAATATTGATGTTTGCAACCTGTGATTTCTAAGGGATCAGTGCCACTGAAGGTGAAGCAAGCCTCATTGGTTCAGTCTGAGTGGTTTATGTACGTGTGTTTTGAAGAGCTATGAAGTAGCTAGGAAACAGGATAAGGCTACAGAGTCTTTAGGAACAGGAAGAGGTGTATTTTCTTTTAAGCCAGTTGATGAGGCAGTGGGTGAAGGTGATCATGCAAATGTTCTCTGAAAGTATGCATATGTGCTTGATTGTAAGTGTGTGTGTGTGTGTGTGTGTGTGTGTGTGTGTGTGTGTGTGTGTGTGTGTGTAAATGTGTGTATCTTAAAAAGACATACACAGGCCACTTGTAAAAGCAAACAGGAACTTCTCTACATGCATGTAGGTTTGTGTTTGATGGGTGGGCTACTACTAGGTTTGTGTGTATATATATATATATATGCAGACATGTTTATTTTTCTGGGTTTAATTTATCTGCAACAGTATTTTACTACAGTTTGTTTTTATTTCATACATTAGTTAACAGACACTTTTTATTTTCATGTAGTTACATACTTGCGTACATGAGAACCTAGTTCCACTCAACTAATCATATTTAGATGTTCAGATATGGAATCAGATTTGATTATAAGGCTGAATATCTGTCAATGCATGGACTTGGGGTTTAGAAGAAGGTTATGTAAATCTGAAAAATCCAAAAACAAAAACCTTCATGTGCTTTGCTGAGCAGGTTTACATAACCGGCCCTAAAGCATTTGTATATTCTGTATCATCACTCAAACTGGACAAACACATAGTAGCACTGTGGAAGCTTCAGCAAAGAGATTATTTTGGGGTCTGTCCTCTGCAGATCCCTGGAAAAGGATGGCACCACTGCAGGTCCCCCTTGAGACACATGAGCTGGGTGAGCACTTGTTCCATTTACCCTCTATAGAAAAAAACAGTGTACACTACTGCCTCACTTGTCAGTATAGTGTATAACATACTGTCACACAGTATTCTCCCATTTTCTGGACTGTCCCCAAGACATGTTCTTTCAGTTGTGCCACCTTTTGAGTAGCAGCTTTAAGGACTCAAACCATCTGCTTAATGGTGTATAGGAGAAAAGTGTTAAAACTCAGTTAAGTTGGTGCTTATGTCCCATTACTGCAGAGTCTTATTGGTTTTGCATTATTTTTTTGAGGGTATGAATACTAGGGTTCGTGGAAGAGTTTAAAGTTTACATCTGAGTGATTATAGCTGTTATACTGAGTTTAGGTGTAAAAGAAGTGTACATAACTCTCGAAAGACTAGGGTATGTCTCACTACTTTTCAATAAAGCAGGCATTGATTCACAAGGTTTGGAAGCTGGCACTCAAGAGCCATGGCTACTGCAAGCCAGATTGTTATATGTTTTAAGCAAGAAACATCTTTATTAAATCATCATTTATGACATAGGCAATCACACATTTATATAAATGAAAACAAACCATATTGACATAAGTTTAGTTGTAAACATTGTGTCATTTATAATCTATCTAGTCATTGACAGCCAAACATTACATACCTCATTCAAATCCTGCTTTCTTTTAAATCGCGTTCATCCTTTGCATGATTGTTCCCACAGCTTCCATTTTTTTCTACATAATTTGCTCCTACCTTTTAAAGATCCCAAGTCCAGTTATTTATCTCTGTTGCTATATTTACTACTTCTAGTACAGTTGGTTTAGACTTTGATTTCCATTTTCTAATAATTACTTTTTTGGCAGCCACAGTAATTAGACTCTGCAAGGCCTTATTATGTCTAGCTAATTCCGATTCTGTATTGTAGCTCAAAAAAAAAATCATTTCCTTAGTTACCAATTTGCTCACCCAGTATCTCTGACAGAGTAGTCTGCAGGAAATCTTTAAAGTCTGCCAATGCCAACTCATCACACTCCCAGAAATATGTTCCCAATTATCTCTCTTCCCAATCATATCTCCAAAATGTGCTGTCTACCTGAGGAAAAATTCTTCGGAGTCTACTTGGAGTATAAACATACCTTTGTAAACACTCCCAAGCAAAGATTCTAAATCTTCTAGACTTTATTGCATATTTGGGAGACATAAATATATCCCTCATTGTTTCTTTGTGAAGTGCTTATCCAAGCTCTCTTTCCAATCCTTTCTAACCTCTTCTTACAGTTATCATGTAATACTTTATATGCTGTACTAATTATTCCTTTAACAGCAGATTCTGTTCTAGATTCTACTAAAAAAACTCTACTAGTGCAGGTCTTTTGCTTAGGATCCCCTATCTCTTTGATAGGGAAGGTAATTTCTAGCCTGCAGTCCAAATAATTTCTTGGTCTCTTCCCATTCTGTTACCTTTCCCTCTCTGTTTATTTGCTCCCAATACCATGGTCATTTTTCTAGCTTTCTCCAATAAATTCCTACCTCCTGTTGTTTGTATCCATAATTGCAGTCATACCTATCAGCAGAATCTCCTTTCTCCATTCCCGTGTTGGCTTAGTACTTAGAATACTTTCTGCTACTTTATGAATGTAATATTTGTATGGTTATTGTTATTCTCCTTAAGAATCTGCATCCAAAATCCTGGTCTCTCCTTGTTTCTTGAGCTTCCCCCCTGTTTCATCATCATCCCTTTCCACTTTGAATTATAGGTTTCTGCTTGTGTTATGTATAGGAACCTTAAGTGTGTAGCTCTGAAATACCCTTTAAATCTGGTAATCCCAAACCACCTTGTTCTATTGGATGAATCGGTTTATCCCACTTGACTCTTGCCGTCCTTCCCTTCCAGCTCTTTATTAATTGCTATCCACATCTCCTCCTGTGGTTGATTAAAATATGCCTGAACTGTATATAAAACCAAAGGGATTAAAAACATTTTAACTGCTTGTGTCTTGTTATCTATATCCATAAAACAGAGTTTCCAGTTTTTCAGTTTTCGTATTATCTTTTGTTTAGTTTCTTTCCACATATCTTTAGCTGCCACATCAGAATCCTTTTTAATCCATACTCCTAAGTATTTCACTTTCTCATGTCCCCATAAATATAGGTATTGCTGAACCAGTTTGTGTGTGGGTACATAATTTGCAGCTATTGCTTTTGTTTCTTCTTCATTCATTTTGTAGCCCATACAGATTTGAAACTGTTTTAATTTGTTCCACAGCACTGAAATGTCCTTTTCTGGTTTTATCAGCTATAAAATAATATCATCTGCAAATTGAGCCAGCTTTTCTTGACTACCATGCCAATTATATCCTTGAATTTCTGAGTCCCTTTTTTTCTTTGCCAGTGGTTTCAAATATAATGCAAATAACAAGGGGGGAAGAGGACACCCCCTCCTGGCTCTTCTGCTCTGACAGAAATGATCAGAGAGGAATCCATGCACTTTAATTTTTACCTGTGATCTCTCATATATCCTCCTAATCAATCTTATAATTTTATCAGGGAATGCAGATGCTTCCATTGCCCTATTCATAAACTCACAGCTTACTCTGTCAAATACTTTCTCTGCATCAAGACCCACCAACAACAGTGGTATTTTCTTACATTCTTCTTCCCTCTGGATCATCAATGTTCTATTTATGTTGTCAAATATTTGTCATCCCTCCACAATGCTACATTGATCCATATCTATCAATTTTGGCATCACCTCTGCCATTCTATTAGCCATTATAGACATAAATTATAATCACGGTTTAGGATTGAAATGGACTTGTTTGAAGTTGGATCTGATGGATCTTTATCCCCCTTAGGTATTACAGCCATCATCACTTTCTTCCAGTATGTCAGTGCTTCTCCTCATCTTAAAATGTTGTTAAATAAAACCTTCCAGATCTTTAACAGTTTTTTTCTGTCCCAGCTTCCAAACATCCCCAGGAATATCATCTATTCCTGGGGACTTTCCTGTGGCTTGGTTATACATCACCATTTTTATCTCATCTCCTCCTATCCTAACTGTTAGTAACTGAGTCACATCTACGTTGGCATACTTAGTTCTTCCATAAACATTTCCATTTGTACGTTTTCTTGATTTTCGTATATCTCTGCTTTATACAGACTTTCATGAAATTTCCAAAATATTTCTAGTATCTCTACAGGATCTCTTGTTATTTTCCTTCTAGGCTCCCTAAGTTTGCCGACAACCCTTTCTACTTTCTGTTGCTTGAGTTGTTGTGCTAAAAGTTTTTGTGCTCTGGTGTTATTATCAAAAAACAGTTGCTTAACAGCAATCTTTCTAAACTCATGCATATTATCGAGGTAATCTGTTATTTTTCTGTTTAGCATTCTGTAATCACTCCTGTTCTTGTTCTGTGAGATTCCCTCTGTTCTGCGATACTTTAACCTTTGTCAGACCCTCTAAATCATCATTGTTTCTTCTTAACTATATCTCTCTTTCTTTTATTTTTAAACTCCACTTTAATTTTGTCCCACTCCCTAGCTATATTTTCAGAAGAAATTTCTATCTTCTCTAATAACTCCTGAGTAATTTGTAGTACACATTCCTTAAGCTCCTCTCTTTTCAGCAGATAGGTGGGAAAACACCAGTCTCTCATTTTTATTTCATTTCATTCATTTCAGAGCCCATTTTCAGTGGAGGCTTGGGGAGAAATGCTCCAGACGCATGTGTTTGGAACGTGGGAGGAAATGGAAGCACCCAGAGTAAACCCACATGAACACAAGGAGGACATGCAGACTCCACACAGAAAGCACCCCAGCTGAGAATTAAACCAGAGAACCTCTTGCTGTGAGGCGACAATGCTAACTGCTACACTATTGTGCCACACCACTGTGCCACCCATGATGAAGTGAGAGTGTTGACTCTTGGTTTAAGCCAAGACAGCTATGCTGTGACACGTGGTCCAGGATTACCTAATGCATTGTTTGAGTGATTCCTGAAACCTTTTGTTAGTACTGAAAATCATGCAGGCATTTTATTTTTAAATTGATAGTAAGCTGATTTTTAGAACTCCAAAAGGCTGAAAGGGGAAAATTGAAAATAAAAGGTTGAGAATCACCCTCCAAGATGACATAAAGTTTAAATGAAGGGCAATACTGTTTTAAAACATAGAATACTGAAATGATTAGCTAGACCGAGTAAGCACAGCAATGCATGCATGTCATTGTAACTATGTCAGTCCAAAGTGCCATCACATGATGTGCTTCACAAAATTACCTACTGTACAATCAGGCATCACAGTATTGTGTGGGTTAGTCTGAATGAAAAGATGTGAACCATCATTACAACAGAAACATCCTGTTTTCAAAGTCTGAAGACTCAGACCATAAGTGGGTCACACAACTGTCTCTTCCAAAATATTGAAATGTTTTCCAATGTAAAATTGCCTGCTGTGTGGGCATCAGAAATGTATTAGGACTCAACTCAAGAATCCAACTAGATGTACGCCTATTTTCTCCAGGATGCCTACATAAAACTGTGTGCCATAGAAAAAGGTGCTCGGTTATACAGCAATAACCATTTGTACATAGTTCCTGGCACTTGTAATGTACATAAATGCACTGCTACAAAGGCTGGGCTATCAGCCTAACTGTGGTCGTAAGTATTTTGTATCAGTATCATTTTGGCACTTACATTGCTGGGGCTTCTAACTTCAAGTATCACACTCTGATTAGTGCCCCAAACCATCTTCTGCCATAGATTATATAACCAGTTGCCTCTAAATGTTACCTAGGGTATCATAGTGGAATTTCTCGTTACATAACTCCTCCATGAGCACAAAGATGCAATGGACACATGCAACGGAAACTGTGCAAGCTCACTCTTGCATATATATCCTCAAAGTATCCATATGTGTATGCTTTTATGTTGCAACTTGGTGCTAAATTTCTGCTATTGTCAAGAGATAGTATCAAGTATCACACTCTGATTAGTGCCCCAAACCATCTTCTGCCATAGATTATATAACCAGTTGCCTCTAAATGTTACCTAGGGTATCATAGTGGAATTTCTCATTACATAACTCCTCCATGAGCACAAAGATGCAATGGACACATGCAACGGAAACTGTGCAAGCTCACTCTTGCATATATATCCTCAAAGTATCCATATGTGTATGCTTTTATGTTGCAACTTGGTGCTAAATTTCTGCTATTGTCAAAAGATAGTAGGGTAGCAAATGCCCCCCCCCCACACACACACACACATCTGTGGTGACAGAGCAGGTCAATAACCACTCATCTATTCTGTTTGGCCTTCTTCTCAGATGCCTAGTTTCACTTGTTGAGTATCATATGTTAGTGTCATAAAAGAGTGCAGAACACTTTATGGCAGCATAGTTAGCTGCATTGGCCTTATCTTGATAATGAGGTTATCTTGGTTGGGTTGATACCACAAGCCTAAATGGCACAACTGAAAACAAGATTACAGACATTTAAGCTAGGCATAACTGCAACACTTTGCCAGCTTTAGTCTGGTTATTCAGCTCATAGAATTAAGCCTAAGGGCTGTTAACAAGATTTATACTGTAGATCTAGGTTTGAATCCCTCAATCTCAGTTTGCCTGTAATGTGACTCTAAATAAATAATTTAACTAGACAGAGTGTTTGTGGGTTGCGTCTGATAAAGTCATTCATTTACCTGGTTAACAGTGAATAAAAATACAATTTTAATGCACTTCAAATGAGAAATTCAACACAGCTGTTTAGTAAAGTGCTCAGATTCATTTTATAACAAGAACACAGCATTTTCTAATACTTTATGCAGAAAAAAAATGTACCATTCATGTATGTTTGAAAATTCATCTGCAAAACACATTTCACCATAAAATAATGTCTTCATCTTTACCATTATGCTGTTCTTAAATTTTAAAAATCCTTAAAGACAACCATTACTTTCTTACTACAGTGAGGCCAGTCAATTGCAGGGTCTCTAAAACACTTTGCAAACAAGAGATCCTGCATAATTTAAACCTTTGGGTACACATTCAGAATGCATTTTGTCTTATCACACCACAAGCTAACAAAATTGCAATATACCTTAAAATCTCTAATCTGCTGTTTACAGTCATCCATACCTAAGTTTACCAAAAGAAATTTTGATTAAGAAATTGTATTTATTCTAAATCTAAATAGCTAAATGCATTAATAACAGTACACATAAATGAACAAAAACAAATACATTCACTTCTTACCAAAAATAGGAGTGCGTCCCTTGTAAGGAGGAAACAACTTGAAGACCATAAGAATGAAGATGAAGTAACCAATGAAGGTTGTTGCTTTGTATGTCATTCTCTGCTTCTGGTGAGCTGGAATTAGGTAGCCCACCAAATCCAGAATTATTAGGAGATTACTGGGAATTATCCAGTTTACTATGTAGAACAGAGGCTTTCTCCTCACTGTTATCTGAAATTAACCAAAAATATCTTAGTAAGTTGTATGATATGAAATAAAGTAGCATGGTGACATCAGTGCATGGCAAACATGGGAGCGTTATTAAAGAAGCAGACCTAGAAAGCAAACGTTTCCCTATTCTTAAGAGGTCACTGTAAAAGTATGCTCCTATTTCTTCTTTGCAGAGAAGAAGAGACTCCAGGACACTGCAGAAGGCAAGTATGAGACTAAAAGGGTCTATATTAAATCACTGAACGCTTAAAAAAGTGAACGGTGATTAATCAGACCTATGTAAGCGAAAGCTTACAATGTTGAAATATCAGAACAGCGATTTTTTTCCAAGGGAAAAAAAAATCACTGTTCCAACAAAAAAAATAAATAAATAAAAATCAATTTCAAACATTACATTAAGTGGGGGGCTTTGACCCCCCCCCCCATTTAAATAGGCAATACTGTAGTTGAGGGCCTCACCAGATGCACAGTAGCAAGCCACGCCCAAAACCCACCCCCGTGATATGTCATTCATGAATATGCATTCCCTCCTAATGTACAACTGAAGGAAAAAAAGTGCACTTGACGTTGTAATAGGACAGTAAATATAACAGTAAACTGAAAGTAAATTACCAGTATGGCGTGAACTGGCATTTAAACAAAAAAAAAACACTTTCTCGACCTTGGGGTATTTCAGTTTCTTAGGAGGACTGCCAACTGCTAAATTATGGATTTGATACAATGTAATAGCTTCTTATTTAAACTAAAGTGTTTTCGTTGTCACAGTGCTTTTATTAGCCAAACAGTCACCAAAATCTCATATTGACACTTTGAATGGTTATGTGCTGTCAGTACAGCACTCAATCGTAACGGAAGTGTAACCGCTTCTTCTTTCTTTCAATCAGTTGTGGGGTTAAGGCTTTAAGTATTACAGGGTGTTGCAGCATTACTGAACTTTGATATGCACATATTGTGTATAATGGCAAGTTTTAATCGGCCTAAAATGTTAAAAAAAATAAATAAATATATAGAATTTATTGCCAGTTTGTCTAAAACCCCAAGTAATATGCAGATCGGGTTTGTCACTCAATTTGCGACACTCCCACTTCTGCGCGAAAGGAACTGGTGAGGCCCTCAACTACAATATCGCCCTTAAATATACCAAGTCCAAGACCGCACAACAGTGCCGAAAATGGCAAAGTACCGAAGTGGCCAAGCAAATTCTTTCCCAGGGGAAAAAAATGCGCTTAACAGCCGCTTCGATATTTTGCATTTTCAGCCTTTTAAGTTCGACCAAGACGCATTCGAAAGATAAAATATAGACCTGACTAAAAACATAAAAAAATATGGATACACTTTCAAATGTAGTTATGTAGTCACTCCATGCAGTCAGTGGGATACGTATGTTGATACTAATATCAGAAGTTCAAAAAAAAGCCATCGTGGGTTCAGGCTGCCTAAACACAAGATGAATATAGGAAGATGCTGACAAAAAAAGACCTCTGATTTACTGAAGCTAGGGAAGTATGGCAGCTACCCTCTTGAGCAGGTGCCTGTTCCATTCTCTTGACTTACTCATTTGCTCATAAGTTCCAGGAATCTTTGAACCCCTTCTAAATATCTGAATGCATAGCTGCTCCAGGTAGTACACTTCTATCTGGATAGTATTGCCTAAAGTTTATGTTGAACCAACCCATTTCCAGTTGGCATCACAAGGAGGACAAATCATCATACAGTTTTCCCCTCAACAAGAGTGCTATGCTAAGACTCAAGTTAACCAAAGACGGAGAGCTGTGCTCCTCAAAGTTTTCCTTTTTTCAAAAGAATATTTTTCACAGTCTACATAGCTTAAAATTAACAAAAGTAGAGAATGATGACAAAGGATTGCTAGAAAAGAAAGCCTAAGCAATCCATGCACTGTATCACTAAAGTCATAAAGTGCTATACGGATGATCTCAATTCAGAAGCATGCTTAGACTTACACAGCTGGCTGAAGCGATAGAAATAAACAACTGTTGGTAATTTCCCTTGGCTAACAGCAATGCTACTGGCAATTCTGCTAGTGACTAAAAAGTGACTTACCATAAAACAACATTCTTTATGGAAATCTCCATCCTTTCTTATTAATATAATTTCTGCATTTAGATTGAATTAGTTGGTAAACAGGCAGCCAGGGAGACTGATTTTAGAAATCATGCAGATTATATGTATTTGGTCTAAGATAATAGTTTTCAAAGCCTATGTTTCAGGACTTCAGTCAGATGTCACTCTTAGACATTTACTGAGATAATACTATGTATGTTTTTTACCAATTCTGACATAGTCATCCTTCATCCTTACAATATTTCCATATGCTTTTCTTCATAATGTCTTCATGAAATTATTCAAGAATAAACAAGTTACAAGGTTATTCTGTCTATGTGGGAAAAGAAAGCAGGAAGAGAGACATACTGCTTAGCATGGTGTGAACATAAACAAGATCACTGCAAGGTGTGCAACCTTTCACTTTGCATTTATTTATTTTTGTTTTGTTATGCTAACTAGGCAGAAATCAATGAGGCAATGTTTTTTTTTCAAGAAAGACACAGGGTGATATTTATACTGCTTGGGTAAAATATGGCCAGGACAACAGGCAAGCTACCCTAATCTTTATTGATAAGTGCCTTATTATATTTAACTTTCACCCAAACTACTATTAGCTAAAGCAATTTAGTTTTCACTTTAAATTTAATGTAACAGATTATCTTTCCAAGGAGGAACACATGAAAATTATAAGCATCAGGTCTATGGAAAACATAGTAGTGGTGGTGGGGGTGTTGACCTGCTGTTTATGAAAAAAAACATCTGAAGATCTCAGTGACAAGTGCAACATTCATCCAGCTCTTTATTATTTATGCATATTGTTTCATATATATGGACGTCGGTCTTCAAGTCAAAGGTTTTCAGATAAATACAATGTTAGTTTGTGCAAAACAAGCTACAGTACCCAGGAAGGAATACACCAGGATAATAACTGACAAGATCTTGTCTGCTTTCATGCTACAAAATAGGAGGCACTGAACAGTCTGTCTGGTAAGACTCCTTTACACTGCAAACCTTATTGTGAGCTTGGACTACATGCAAACAACTTCCCAGCAAGCGGAGTCAATATATTATCAGGAAATTATACAGGAGACAGAGATAAAGCTATACCACAAATCACAATTTAATTCTTTTTATCCAATGGTTAAGTGTCCCTTTAACATTCAGTGAATGGAATTTCTTTCTTTCCATGGAAATTAAAGTCCTTAAAGAACACAAGTGTAAAGGAATGATTCAAAAATAAGTCTAAAACAACTGCTGGCATAAATATAACTTTCTCTTGAGGTCTGTCATATACTTATAAAAGGAGAGGCCCCCATCTTTCTTAGTATATGATTTTCCCTTTACACAAATCCTACAGAAATGGTGGGGATATGTTCATAGTCATCTATAAGAACTTTAATGTGAGACAATTGAACCTAAATGGGAGGGGTGAGATATCAGCAACACTTGTAACCATTAATTAATAATGAATACCAGACAAATAACGGTTACTGGACCCCCTCCTCCACACATGCACATAAATATGCATATCTCCTAAGGAATACAATACATATTGTGCTAAACTTAAACTAAACATTGAAATAAAGACATTAGACTTGGGCAACTTCAGGTGATCCTAACTGACTGGAGCAACTATACTTAACTGACTGGAACAAGTATAGCCCCACTAAAAATATGTATAATGCTTCCCTGATCTTATAAACTCAAAATGCTTGAAGCAACATGTGAAAAACCCTTATAGGAGCTGATGTTGTTGATAGTCCCATACAGACATCTTCCCAGCAAGATAAGTCAATCAGTATATTCTCAGGAAATTATACAAGAGACGGAGCATGATACTGTTACTAAAGCTATACCACAAATTAGGATTTCAGAACCTTCATTATGAGAATTTGTTGGCAGTCCATTTGTAATTACACAGCAGGAGAAAGAGAAGGAAACAGACATGACAAAGGATACTGTTAGCCAAGGAGTGAATGATCTAAGGAAACAACTCCTTGATCCAGTAGAAATAAATAGCTGTCAATGGCACAACAGAAGTAGATAGCTGTGTCGGTGGTGCAACAAGTAGCACAATTCCCTTTGGTGCACAATATTGTAGGTTCTATTTCCACACCAGATAAATGGATTTTTGATACTGTGGTGCACTTCTGAATATGCCGTCCTTCAGATGATACATTAAACCAAGGTCCCATCTGATCGAGTTAGTGATAGCTCAGGTGGATGTAGCTTGGATTTGCTTCTGTATGAGCCCAGGCTGAGGTACTCTTATACTTTTTTCTACCTCTACTCTCTCTGTCCCCACTACTAACTTACCCTTCCCCCCCTTCCTCTACACATACTCCACTGAGGTTACACTCATACCTTTTCCACATCTATTCCTACTATCCTCTCTATTACACCCTACCCTTTTCTACTTGTACTATCCTACACCTTCACCAATATAATCTTTTACCATATTTCATGACCTCTAGAATATTAATAATTGTTATGATAATCATCTATTATGTAAATAGTACTGCATCTTCCTATTATCAGGCATTCCATATAATTTATGCTTGAACACTATGACTTTATTATGTCTGTTGAGTTTTTATTCTGACAAACTAATGTGTAGCTTTTCAAATGTTGTGCTTAAATGTTATAACTTTATTATGCCTGTCAAGTTCTAATTGTGACAAAACTAATGTGTTGTTTTCATATTTGTTCTTGAATGTTATGACTTTATTATGTCTGTCTAGTTTTTCATTCTGTTAACCATACGTATTTGGAGCTTTTCTCCCTGAGCCTCCACTCCTCCATGAGCCTACCTCATGACTCAGTCGGACTTTTTTGGTAAACAAATGCCAAATAAATAAATGAATGTAGTACATCCCATGGCACCTAACAAAAAGAGTAGGTTTCTTTTATATAAAATAACTCTTATTTGCAAAATATTTACATATTTAGAAATATTTACATATGTACAAATGTATAAATATACAAATCTGTTTACACATATTCATAATTTCCTTTACAATCATGCTAAATTTTCATTCCTATTAGACCCCCACACCTTTTTCCATAACCATCACCTGATTTTAATGAATATTGTTGTTAAAATGCATTTACCATTAAACATAATTTCTTTTATTCTTTCATTCCATATAACCCATAAAACATAAATAACTTTTTATCTACTCTTTTAACATATTCTTTACTCCTTATACTATTCATATTTAATTATATCCATGTTTATTTTATCTGCTTCTTTCATATCTTCAAAAAATCTTCTTTACTTAGTTTTTCCCATAACTTTTTTACTCATTTACATTTCAAAAACACATGCTTTATAATTTCTTCTTGACAATGTAAACATATTCTATGACTTTTTTATACAGCATATTTCCATTTACTAGCAATGTATTTACCAGTCTCCAAAAAAATCTTGACTTTCTATATTCTGATTACATTTGCTTCTTATTTTTATAGCTTCAATTTTTCATCTGTTAGATTTCCTCATGGTTTTACATAGTAATGTTTATCACTACATTCTTATACCATGCTTTTCTATCTTTTTCCATATCATCAGATTTTATATAACACAGAAATATTTTTCTTGGTAATATTTTATTTCCTTCATTTATAGACTCTTTTTCTCTTTTTACCATAGCCCCAAATTTATTATACTTATCTTTATAGTTTTACTACTAATCTCTGATGTTTTTCATTTATCTACTTTAACAGTTTGTACAAATTTAATGATGAAGTGTATACCACTGGGTTAATTAACCCTAAACCTCCTTCTTCTTTATTTACATATAAAGCCCCTCTGTTTACTGGCTTTAATTTAGAATCCCATATAAATGAAAAAAATATCTGCAATAATTCCTTTTCAAATGCTGTTGGCAACATAAATATACTTGCTAGGTATGTTATTTTCCCATTCATACTGAATTTAACAAATAAGCCTTTTTCTGAATTATAATTTGTATGTTCTCTAGAAAAGATGTCTGCTTTATTTCTTCTATTGTTTTTTTCCCATTGAATTCTACTTATGTCTTTATTTCCAAATGTTATACCTAACACAGAAATGTCTTTCATTGTAAAGTATATACCCCCAATCTTTACTACATCACCTAAACCTTTACTTTTCTCTTTATTTAAACCATCCCTATCATCTCTAAACAATCATTTGCATAAATTACTTCCAATTTTTTGCAATTATTATAATGTCATCTGCATATGTTAAAATAACTGGAATTCTTAACCCTTCAGGTGTTATATACCCCTCCTCCTTCACTTTGTAATTTATTTCACATACTATCACATTCAAAACTAATACAAAGGGTATACAACTCAATGGACATCCCACCACTCTTCATATACACCTCTTGGCTTAACCAGCCATATATAAGTATTTTTACTTTATTATTACTATATACTGACATACATAATTTCCTAACGTTCTCAATTATATTATATTATATTTCATTATTCCCAATAAGATTTCATGTCCAGTTGTCAAATGCCTTATTAATATCTCCTATCATGAGTTTCTCTTCTTCTTTTCTGTTCATAACATCATCTACAATTTCTCTATCATTAATAATGACAGCCCTCCTCTCCTTCATTGAAACAGTAAACAGAGCTCGTGATTCTGGCCTAATTGTCTCTACCTTATTACTAGACCTCTCCAAAGCCTTCGATACCATCTCACATAGTCTGCTCATAACTAAACTCTCAGAACTTAACCTCTCTTCCTCTTCCTTGCAATGGTTCTCTAGTTACCTATCCAACCGGAAGCAAGCAGTAAGATGGAAAAAAACTACCTCCTCATTCCTTAGTACCCCCACAGGTGTTCCACAAGGCTCCATTCTAGGTCCTGTTCTCTTCAACATATTTATAAATGACTTCCATAAATCAATCCCATTCTCTAACATCATCCAATATGCTAATGATTCAACTATCATCTGCTCAGCCACCTCTATCTCTACACTTCAAAAACTAACTCAAGATGCCTTTTCTACAACAGAGCAATGGATGTTACAAAACCACCTAGCTCTTAACGCCTCCAAGACCAAGCTAATGAGTTTTACTCCTTCTAAAGCTACTCATCTCAATCTGAACACTTTTTCTATCACTAGCCAAAATAACTCTCCCCTAGAATTGGTGACAGAGACCAAGCTACTTGGGGTACAAATAGACAACCAACTTAAATTTACCTCTCATCTACAAAAAAACATCAAAAAAACCCACCAAAAACTTGGTATGCTTTATAGACAAAAAGCGTACCTTACCTCTGCTACTAAAATAACACTCGCTTCATCCTTCCTTATCCCCTCCCTTCTCTATGGTGCCCCACTCCTAACTAATCTGCAATCCTCCCTCAAAAAACAACTTTCCTCTTGTTACAACAAAATTGCAAAATTTGCCACCAGCCACAAGTCTTCCACCCACCACTGTTTCTCCCTCCAGATACTAAAATGGCTAGAACTTCCCAATCAACTCACTTATACTCAGCTAACTCTAGCCCACAAACTTATTCTCAACCTCTCCCTCTGTCCTTCACTTTCTTCCGCATTTGACATGCATCTTCCCAATAGAGTATTGAGATCAAACAATCAAAACCTACTCAAAGTCCATAAACCTACATATCCCCCAGGCAAAAACCTTCTATCCTTCAACCTAGCTCGCATCTGGAACTCCCTTCCTTCATTCATCCGCACCACCTCTAATCACTCAGCTTTCAAAAAATCTCTCTATACTCACCTAGCATCTCAGTGGGAATGCTCCTGCTCCCACCCTACATAACCTACTCTTCTCCTTCTCTCATCCACCATTGCTCTGCCTCATCTTATTCTACCCAGATTCTACAAATGTTATTAGATAAGCCCCTAGGTTCTCTTCTTCCTCCACTTCATCATGTCACTGAACCTCCTCTTCCTTTCCAGTAACTAATTTTTCCAAACTACTCTGTATTAAATGGATATTTCTGAGCTAATAAATATAATTATTATGTACTTTCTGCACATTGTATAGCTGTTACATTTTTTGCTTTCTTTCTTTTTTACCTATTGTTAAACTTGAAATGTTTGTGTGAATATATGTTTGTAAGAATGTTAAATGTATTTTGGAGCTTTTCTCCCCAGGACTCCATTGAAAACGGGTTCCTTGTGGCCCAATGGACTATCCTGGTAAACCAACTGCAATAAATAAATAAATAAATAAATAAATAATTCTTGACAATCCTTCCCCTTTATACTATATAAGCTATCTTCCATAATATTTTCCATTTTAGTTTCAAATCTCTTTTGTATTATTTTCATAAAGATCTTATAATCAAAATACTCAATAATATTGATCTCCATGTTTTTAATTCTTTCCTATGTTCCTACTTCCATATGAATTTAAGTATTCCACTACATAATTCTTTATATATAAAACCTTCATTTAACTATTCATTCAAATCTTTAAAAATATTTTTTGCCAATCACTTAAATTTTTATACATTTCATATCCTAGTCCATCTGGGCCTGCAGCCAAATCTATATTTATTTGTCCTAATACGTTCTCTAGCTCATTTAAAGAAATCTCTTTTTCCAATTCTTTATTTTCTTTTTCTGTTAACTTTTTTACTTTTCATGTTTTCATGACTTTTTTCTTTAAACATTTCTTGCACATATTGTATTACACTATTTAGAATCTTTCCTTGAGGTCTTTCTATTTTTCATTTACATTTTTTATTTCTCTCATTACACTACCATCTTCCTTTACTAATCTGTTTAAGTAACTCGATACTTCATCTATTTTCCTTGTAAAAAATGTCTTTGCTTATATAACAATTCTTTTGTTTCTTTCTTGATTTCTTTCATACAATTATTTTTTCTTGCCAAAGTACTTTCTATCATTATGTTCTAAATCTTCCAATGTATTGTTATATGTTCTTTTGCATTTTTTCTAATATCATATTGCCACTGTAAAAAACATTTCTTTATATTTTTCCTTAAATATCATCCACCATTCAGACCAATTTTTATACAATGTTTTCATAGTAATATGGTTTTTCCATAACTGTATTACTAATCTCTTTCCTTCTTCATTCCATGCTTTCTCATTTATCCTCATTATTCATTTGCCTATTTTTATTTATTCCTTATTTTCTTTTATCTCTAGCCATATTGCAAGATGATCAGTAAATCCAGTTTCAACTACCTCCCCTTTTCCTATAACTAAACCTTCTGATACTATAAAATAATCTATTTCAGGTCTATACATACCCCTTTTGTAAGTCCATGAATTTTTGTCCCAAAGTTTTAACTTACCACATTTTATAACTTCTAACATTTTTCTTATATCATTTCCTTTTTTTTTATGTTTACCTCTTAAATCACAGCTAAAGTCTCCTGTCATTAGAATATTCATATTTATCACTACAAAGTCTAAAATATGATGAAATAAGCTTTCTCTTTCTTTACAGTTAATATAAACATATAATATTATAATTCTATATACTTGTTCTTTCCATTTTAAATCTACAATGGTTAATCTTCCCATTTTTGCTAAAGTTACATCTAATATATTTACCATATTTGTACAGAATACAGCTATTCCATCTCTCATTTACCAAATTCCAAATTATCTTTCTTCCCCATAGTTTCTCTGTTTGTAATCTTTCTTCATTTGTTAAAAATCTTGTGTCTTATAATATAATTACATCTAAATCACATGTATTACACCACTGCAAAATTCATATTCTTCTTACTATATTCTTAATACTATTCACATTTACAGAAAACACTCTAAAGTTTTCATTTCCCTAAGATCATGGTTTCATAACTTCATAGCTAATTACTAGGATAGCTTTCTTAACAGGCCATTGTAAACTTAACCAATTTCCTTCCCAAAGATGAGAATAAAACACTGTATTTTATGTTTGGGAGTCAAACACCTTAACCATTATACCAAACCTCAATCATTAACTGTATGTATTCTTTTTCATCAATCTCCTTTCTTTTTTCTTTTGTACATAGCCCTTCAAATTGTCTTTTCTGTCTTTTACCCTTTTACCAATAGAATTTTTTTCCCCTTTTACTACCTCTCAGTTTATGTCTCCTGCACCACTTATTTCAGAACCTTCTGCTATAGCCTCTGTTAGATTAGGGACTTCCATTTTAAAGTAGCTATTAGACATTAGATAGGCTAACAGGTAAAATAGGCCTAGAAATTATGTTTCATTTATGCACAAAAGACAGTTAAGCAGAAAGAAAGGAAACCTTGCTGATAAACAGTTTATTAGAAAGGAAAGCTAAGCATAAATGTGTAGAAAATACAGAAATACAAAATGTTCTTTTCTCAAGGGAAAGATACAATCATTCCAGCTACAGAATGTTCCTTAAAGGAATGTTAGATTAAGACCAAGCCTAGAAACCAAGGGAACCAAGGCTAAGAGGATGTGCACAGCATCACAGGGTTTTGGTATTATTAAAATATAATTCAGATACAGTTAGAGAAGTCAGTTAAGGTTAGTTAGTTTGTTTGACCTGACATTACAGACACTCAAGCCTGAGTAGGGAAGTCAGGTCAAATAAAGATTGTTTCTATTTACATTATTCAGGACAATCAGAAGATATGTATAGAAGCATATTTAATAGCACTGTTATTATCAGCACTGTTAATGAAGACAGTATTCAGATATTGTAAACATCTAATAAAGCCTTATTGAATGAACATTTGGAGAATCCATTCTGAAAAGTACATTAGACTTGGCCCATAAAGGAGAGAGTGGCACCTGTTCAGCACAAGTTTTGGTAATTAACAGATAAAGACATTCAGCTCAATCTCATCTCAGTGTTTTCAGCTAATTACAGTGCAGTACAGTCTCATCAATTCTTACAATGGAGAACCACTAATTGGGGTAACTCCCTAAACCCCATAAAACCTTTAGTCAGTCAGACTACATGTGTTCTACAGACTACAAAATAGCAGTGTTTTCATTCTCATGCAGCACTCAATGTTTCATTCAACTACATGTGTTCTACAGAACAAATCAGCCTTATCATCAAAACTTCAACAGAAACAGCTTCAGTAAGTAACCCTTTCAAGTACAGTTTTACTGCAGTAACTGGCTTAACAGTTTATAGTGACAGCAAATGTTTCATAACAGACTTTTCAACAGCATACCAGTGTTTAACAATGAATAGAGACTGTGAACTCTATACAGAATAAGACAGAAATGAAGACACTACAGTTTCTCATTACAGGAAAGACTTTTCAATAAGACAGTACTACTTCATGCAGAAAATGGACACAGCAGACAATCTCTAACTAAAGTGCACAACACCAGTGTTTACTTCAGAAAAGCCTCAAACAATTTCAGCAGACCAGTATTAAATCAAAGCAGTGTTCCTTCAAAACATAAAAGACATTATCCAGTTAAAAGCTATCTCCGCAAACTTTCAAGTTTCTAGTGTGACATCTCACAGCCAAGAAGCAAGAAAAAGGTTAATAAACTACAGATGACGGCACACATTCTTCCAGAATCATAAAGTTATGTAAGACTTTATATGCACTTTTTAATTAACAGCTCAAAAAGTTTATAAACATATCAAGTAATACATCTACAGTTAAAACATCAGTAAGTCTTTGGTTTACAAATGTTTTTTTAAAGTTAAAGGTTATTAGTTCAAGAATGTTAAATATTTCTAAACGCAAAAGGGTTAAATCACAGAAGCAAACTAACGAGTCACCTTCTGTCAGTACAGTTTTAAACTTAAATAATTCTTGTGTAAATGCTTCAGCACATGCAACTCAACATACAGAGTTATGTTGTAATACAGTTTCAAATACAAATGTTCAGAATGTAATACATTCTTGTTTACATGTAATTCAAAATACAGAAGTATGTTGCAATATTAAACATACAAATGTCACCATAGTCAATGTACATAACATGCAGTCAATGTCTCAAGTTCACATTACTTCATCTAGTTTCTTGTTTTCAGAATCAAGTGCAATGTTTGCACTAAGAAAAAATAGGAGAAAGAGTGTAGATTTTAATAAAGTAAATTCCAGTAAGCTGTCATTGTTTAAGGTTAAAAGAAATAACAATATTTTATTGTTTACAAACAAATTAACTTCAGTTGCATATAGATCTTTATTAAAGGACACAAATGCAGTTGTTAACACTCTTCAAAAAAAACTAACACGCTTCAAAAGAAACCTTGACGAGTGGATGGGAAACAGAAAGTTAACCCTGGGGATCACTTCAGTGGCTCTGCTGGACAGAGGCACAGGGAACTAATCTAAGGGGGCGGCGAAAGCCAACACATTCTAGCTAGGCTTATAAATGCCTTCGGGCAGATAGCCTAATACCTACCTATGAAGCTATGAATCTATTGTGTCAGGATTTAAAGGGTCAAAGATTACAACAGCTAACAGTTCAAAATGTAACAGCTCTGTGCTAGGTATAAACATGCCATTAGAGTTATATGCTGTTTTAGACTTCATTGACAAGATTTGTGCAAATGTACAGATTTTAGAGAATTGGTTACGACAGACACATGCAGATTTATGGGTTAAAGATAAAATAAATTCCAGTTCAGCTGACACAGCTGAAGTGCTCAGAAAGACATATTGGGTGTGGCCAGTTAGGAAGAAAGGGTAACCATATATCTTTATGTCTTGTAATGTATATCAGAAATAACATTCAAATTAATTTACAGAATAAAGGGTTTACAGTTACAGATTTGGCAAATGAATTTTTTGTATTGTTGTTTTGTTTAGCAGTCATTAGTTAAGATCTTTGTATTAAAGTGTTGCAATGCATAAACAATATCATAATATAGACAGAGGCAAAATAATGTTGACTACTTTACAGAATGCAAAATTTAAAGTCAATGTTACATTTTAAAAGTGACAATACAGTTAAAAATTCAGATCCTACATATAAAAGAGTACATTATGTAATCAGTTTGAGACTGTATATGTTTTGTACGGAGATGGCAGTTTGCCAAGTACATCAGATCAAATTATAGCCAGTCTAGCAAGCTGAATTAAAGACAGTACTATATGCCATAAGGCTGTATGGCAAAAATCAATTTAATACATTTACAGGTTTACTATTTATCCAAGAAAATTGTATACAGTAATGATAAATTCTTTTAGCATTCAGTACTACTGAAAAGTTAAATGATGTCAGCTAAAGAAACGGTTATGGTGAGACAGTGGGTGGAGTTTCACTCACAGAAGAGTATGTCAAAATCTAAGGGTCACGAGAGAAAATATAAAAAGCTCAACAGTTAAAATTAATTTTATATAGGTGCAGAAATGCACAATGTTACATTACTATTTCATTTAATTTGAGGTTACCAGTTTGCTTACAGACTTGCAAGAGCTTATTAGCAGCAAATGTTTATTTCATGCAGAAAAATGTAAATAAAGTCAGCACAGTAAGCAATGCCAAGAGTTTATAATTGTTAAAGATGCAAATGTTATTTTAAGGACCTAATACTAAATATAGTCAAGAACTTTAGTCATCCAGCAATGCACAAGAAGTGAAAAGAAGAGGTTTAAAAGGCCTAACTACTTTGACATTAAAGCAGGCCTTCCTTTACCTCATCAGTGACTGGGACAACACTGAGTAAAATTTGGCAAGAGCTGTGGAACAGAAGTTGACTATGTGTTTCAGTTATTTTATTCAATGTTTGTTTAAAGTTAAAATGTATGAGTTAAAGTAAGTATGTATATTTTAGATTGTTTTCAGACAGTTATTTAACAGTGTTAGGTTTCAGTTTATCAGTTAAAGCAAGTATGTGTGTTTCAGTTATATAACAATACTACTTTCAGTTTGTGTTTTTATCAACGTTCAGACAGTACTGACAGGAAAACAGATTTCAGTTCATTTCTTATACGTCTTCATGTAACACTGTCAAAATGTTGTCATGTTTTCAGACAATTATTAGTTAAAAGCAAGTATGTATATTTTCAGACAATTGTACAACAGTACTAGTTTTCAGTTTATCTGAAGCCACAGTGGTGCAGTGGTAGCGTTGTCACCTCACAGCAAGAGGTTCTCCCGTTCAATTCTCAGCTGGATCACCTTCTGTGTGGAGTCTGCATGTCCTCCCCGTGGTTGAGTGGCATTCGAAAGACATGTGTGAATGGGCGTGCCTTCGTTGAAGGTTGGGCATCGGGGTGGCACCTCAGCACTGTAAAAATCTACTGCCAATCATTAGCGGACCTGAGTTCCGCTGTGGCGACCCCTAACTGGGAAAAGCCGAAAGAAAAACAACTAGTTTTCAGTTTATCTATGTTCAGACAATGTTCTCATGTTTTCAGACAATTGTACAACAGTACTAGTTTTCAATCTATCTGTGTTCAGACAATACTGACAGGAAAACAGATTTCAGATATGGTTTCAGACAGTTATATAACAGTGCTAGTTTCAGTTTATGTTTTTATCTATATTCAGGCAGTACTGACAAAAATATATTAATAGTTTAGTCTCCAGAATTTAACAGTAACAGATTTCTGTTTATCTGTGTTCAGGTAACACTGTCAAAATGTTCTCAAGTTTCAGACAATTTGTCAACAGTACTAGTTTTCAGTCTATGTTCAGACAATACTGACAGAAAAAGGTACTAATATAACATGTACCAGTTTCAGTTATGCTTTTACCTGTGTTCGGTTAACACTGGTAAAAGATATTCTTTTAGTATTGGTTTAGTTAATTTCCAGAATATGGAAACTTAAATGACACATAGCCCACAAACTCAGTGTGCCACTTAACCACATCTTATAAGGCATAACAACGTACCTAACATTCTAGTCATAGGTGACTCTATAGTCAGGCACACTGATGTTCCACTCACCAGGTGAAACAAGGAGAAAGTTACTGTCAGCTGCCTGTCAGGTGCCAGGATCCGCCACATAATGCATGCACTCAGGTCACTCCATAACAAGTACAAATATGACTCTGTCTTTGTCCATGTTGGTGTGAATGACCTGAGACGTACCTCCCTGGACTACATGAAAAGAGACATGGAGGAGCTGTCCGATCTTGTAGCCCAGGCAGGTATGACCCTAGCCCTGAGTAGCATCCTGCCATCACCCAGAACAGTACCACAGTACAAGGACAAAATGATTGACTTCAACAATTGGCTAAGCTTCTGGTGTCATTCTAAGGGGATCCAGTATCTGTCTGCCTGGGATGACATGATCGACAAACCATGATGCTTTGCCAGAGATGGCCTGCACCTGTCGCCCTTGGGATTCCGGATACTGGCTAAGGCTCTTGCCACCCCTATAGTGCCTTTTTTAGGCAGGATTCCAATGACAAATTCATCACCGTAACAGGTACAAGCAAGGACAATCTGAGGGTAGTGCTACTTAATGCTTGAAGTCTAAACCTCAAAATGCACTCACTCAATGCACTCTTTAAAATGGAGAACATCGACATCTGTGCAGTGACAGAGGCCTGGTTCAAGGATCCAGAGAGCACCCCTGCATTACCAGGCTATAATTCATATCACACCTTTTGGCCATCTAACCTAGACCAAAGCACTAAAGGTGGAGGCGTGCCCATATCCATTAAGGATATCCACACCTCCAGGCTAGTTGTTCAGCATAATGCATCCGAGATTATCCAAGTGCAACTAACTCTGGGCAAGACCGCAATCCAAATTGTAGCTTGCTACAGCTCCTCCACAATACCCCAGGATTCCCACTCCTCATTTCTTGATACACTGGAAAATATTAGAGTACAACCTGATACCCTAATAATGGGCAATTTCAACTACCCCACCATTAACTGAGAAAACTACTCATGTACCAACTCTTGGGCTCAACATTTTCTGGAATTCATAAATTCCAATGCCTTGGATCAACTTATCCACACCCCCACCAGGGGCAGCAATATCCTAGACCTGGTCATTACCAACATGGGCAACTGGTGTTTCACACCAGAGGTCAATTCCTCATTGGTCAGATCCGACCACAAGCAAATCACCCTAGACATCCACATCCCACCCCCACCCTCCATTAGGGAAACCACCGTAAGAAATTTCTCCAAAGCCAACTTCACACTTCTTAAGACAGAAGTGGCGAACTTCACAACACCCATGCTGACGGACGATAGAGGTACGACTGCTGAATCCTATACAATTGCACTTTATAAGCACTTACACGAGTGCATGGATCATGCAATCCCTAACAGAACCAAGATGCTATCCTCCAAAAAAAGGAAGCCAATCTGGTGGTCCCCTGCTATAAACAAACTCTACAACAGAAGAAAGAAACTGTTGCAAAAAAGAGTAAACTCCCATGATTGGAGGAACTCTGTGGTCAGCCTCAGTAAGAAGCTGAAATCCCTCATAAAATCCTCCAAAGCTAGTTACGTAAACAAAATTGCAACTGATTCTAAAGACAACCACAAAGCATTCTACAGCTATGTCAAGAATTTCAATGGCAACACTCAGATCTGCTCTGAGTTACTGCACAATGGCACTAAATATACAGAACCAAATGATATTGCCAACATCCTGGCAGATAGGTTCAGTGCTAACTTTACCCCTCTCTCATCCCCTAAGGGCCCATCTCTATACCGGAAGAATGCAAAGTTCCTGTAATCATGGCTGCACAGGTAAAAAACACACTCTCCAAAGTCAAGAACACAGCATCCATGGGACCTGACAACATCCCAGGCTGCATTCTACATGAATTACAGAACGAACTGGCACCCCACCTAAGTACCATGTTCAATCATAGCCTCACCTCAGGCTTTGTACCCACTGAATGGCGCACAGCAATGGTTATCCCACTCCACAAAGGGGGAGCCACCACGCACCCTGGGAGCTACCACCCCATTATCCTGATGAGCCTGGTCTGCAAGGCTATGGAATGTATCATCATGGAACTTATAAACAATGACATTGGTAATCTACAAACTCTGGACCCTACCCAGTTTGGGTTTGTAAAAGGCAGATAATGTCTCCTAAACCTGATAGACTTATTTGAAGCGGTCACCAAAGCCGTAGATGAGGGTAAGGTGGTTCACACAGTATCTAGATCTTGCCAAGGCTTTCAACACCATCCCCCACTCTGGAATTATAGATAAACTCACTAAACTAGGTATAATTCCCTATTTCACAAGATGGGTTGCCAACTGGCTCACTGACAGAACCCACACTGAGAAAGTAGCAGACTCTAAATCCAGCTTCAGACCAGTGGCAAGTGGAGTACCACAGGGTTCAGTCCTTGATCCTCTCCTGTTTGATATCTATTTCTCTGAAGTACAGGCTAACACAGAAGGTCTTTGGCTAACAAAGTTCGCAGATGACTGCAAACAAGGAGCCATAATCAAAACTCCTAACGATGTGGACATCCTACAAAAGGGCCTCACTGAGACAGTTGCCTGGTGTCAAAGCCATGGCCTCAAGCTCAGTGCCAAAAAGTGCATTGTCATCCCTTTTGGTAAAAACTCTGTACCCATGAACTACCACATAGGTGGTAGTCTACTTAACACCGAAAGTGTGATAAGAGACCTTGGGACACAGGTGAACAGTAGTCTCTCCTTTGATAATCACATCGCCACAGTAGTCAGGAAATCCTTGTACATGGCACACCTCGTCACAAAAGGTTTCTCATCCAGGAAAAAAGAGGTCATTGTTCCCCTTTACTCATCACTCATTAGACCCATTATAGAGTACAATGCCCCTTTTGGTATGTACCTCACAAGACATCTACAACAACTGGAAAGGCCACAGAAATACCTCACAAAGAGGATTACTGGCCTCAAACAGATGCCCTATGCAGACAGTCTCAAAAAACTCCAGCTTTACTCTGTCGCAAATCACCTACTCAGAGGCATTCTCTGCCTAACATACAAAGCTATGTCAAACCCAGAGCTGTTGGGCATGCTCCATGTAAAGAAATCCCAATCCCACCAAGCTACATGCTCTAGGGACCTAAACCTTCTCACCACAATAAACAGAACATGCTGGAGGGATAGATTCCTGTCCCAGAGAATTCCCATACTCTGGAAAAAAACTACCTATCTATATCAAACAAAGCTCCTCATTAGCACTCTACAAGAAAAATCTTGATGATTGGATGGGAGATAGGAAATTCACCCTGGGGATCACTTCTGTGGCTCTGCTTGACAGGGGCACAGTAAAATATTTTTTTTTGGGTGGCAAAAGACAGGGTACCGTTTGGCTAGGCTTATATAGGCCCTAGGGCCAATAGCCTAGTACCTACCTATGAACCTATGAACCTAATATACACAGCTATTTTAAATGTTCAGTATATGCTAATGTAAATTTATGTCAAGATTCAGAATATGACATTCATATTCAGTTATGTGTTCAATATATCACATTTCAGTCAAACCTCAAAATTTAAAAATAATAGTTACTTCACATTATTCAGTCATTAGTTAGAGTAAATTAACAGAATTACATTATTTAGTCATTAGTTAAGGGTAAAGTGACAGAATTATTTTACAGGTTTATTAAAATAAGTTATTTAAGTAATAGCTAGTAATAGTTATTCAGTACACTGGAGGTATAACATGGCAGGCTTAATTTATTAATGAATTTACAAATTACTGTGCATGTTACATAATTATTGTGCATTAGTCAGAAAGTTAAAAAAGACACTAAATTAAAATTCAAAGGTATAGACCTGAAATACAGAAAACATAAGTTTAGTAAACTATTAAGATAAGTTATCTAAAGAATAGGTAGTAATAGTTATTCAATGTACTGAAGACATAACAGGGCAGGCTTAATTTGTTAATTAGTTTGCATATTACAGTGTTCTTTACATAATTATTGTACATTAGTCAGAAATTTAAAGGATGCTAACAGACAATGCAAAGGTATGGACTTGAAATACAGAAAGTATAGGTTTTAGTAAACTATTATAGCTCATAAATATTCATAAAAGTTAAAAAAGGTAAGTAGCATTATACAGCAATTTTAAAAGAAAATTTATAGACACAGATTAACACAGGATATGGTAATTATGCTTCAAGGCCACTTATAAAGTTATCTTTTTAGTGCAGATTTCAATTCATCTTCAGAAAATAGCCATCATGCTTGATTGGCTATACAATAAAAAGAAGCAGTACACTGTTTAAATATGTAAATCTATAAACAACAGGAAAAGGTTTCATTTACTATAAGAGAGAGAGACACACACACACACACACACACACACACACACACACACACACACACACACACACACACACACACACACACATCATAGTATACTAAGGCACCAGTTCATAAGGTAAAAAACAGGTAATAAACAGTGTAACTTTACCATTACAGCATACAGAGGTATAAAAGAAAAACAGACAGGTTTAACTGTTCATACTCTGTTTAACTTAAATAAAGCTTCCCAAAGATGGGTTAATCAGCTTTAAAAGCTACAGAATTAAAAAAAACACTCATTTCCAGAATAATGTACAGGTTTTAAATATATCACTCATACATCAGAACCTAGACGTAAAAACTCTAAACACTATGAATCTAGGTAATACAAAAATTAAGTCATAAAGTTAGGAGACTTCAATCCAAACAAGCCATAGATGCTCAAGTGACACCTAATAGTCAAAGTTAGAATTGCAATCTTATTCACCAGATAAAGAAAAATGGTTGCCTAGCTATAATTAAATCATAAAGTTAAAAGATTTCAATCCAAACAGGTCATAAATGCTCAAGTGACACCTTGTGGTCAAAATTGAAGTCACAGGTTTACCAAATAAAAAAATATATATATTTTCAGATTATGAGTCAGGTAGCATAAAGCTGTATACAGTAGTTAGCAATACAAATGTAAGGTAACTATAGAAGTAGATCCCTGTAGATTTTTATCAAGGACATCAGGGGCAATTGTTAGATTAGGGACTTCCATTTTAGGCTAAAAGGTAAAATAGGCCTAGAAATTGTGTTTCATTTATGCATAAAAGACGGTTAAGAAGAAAGAAAGGATAACCTTGCTGGTCAACAGTTTATTAGAAAGGAAAGGTAAGGATAAAGTGTGCAGAAAATACAGAAATACAGAATGTTCTTTTCTCAAGGGAAAGATACAATCTTGCCAGTTACAGAATGTTCCTTAAAGGAATGTTAGATTAAGACCAAGCCTGGAAACCAAGGGAACCAAGGCTAAGAGGGTGTGTAAAGCATCACAGGGTTTTGTTATTATTAAAATATACTTCAGATACAGTTAGAGAAATCAGTTAAGGTTAGTTAGTTTGCTCAACCTGACATTACAGACACTCAAGCTTGAGTATGGAAGTCAGGTCAAATGAAGACTGTTTCCATTCACATTATTCAGGACAATCAGAAGATATGTGGAGAAACTTTGAATATATTTAGCGGCACTGTTATTAAAGACAGTATTCAGATATTGTAAACATCTAATAAAGCCCTATTGAATAAACTACAGTGTTTGGAGAATTAATAGGTTCATAGGTTCATAGGTTTATACTAGGCTATCTGCCCTAAGGCATTTATAAGCCTAGCCCAAAGTTTTGTGGCTTACGCCACCCCTTATGTTAAAAAATACTGTGCCCATTAGTTTGTTGTGCCTCTGTCCAGCAGTGACACAGAGATGATTCCCGAGGTAAACCTACGATCTCCCATCCACCGGTCAAGATTTCTCTTGAACAGAGCCAGCGAGGTGCTCTGCCTCACATGGACCGGGATTTTATTCCACAGCATAGGGAGTTTCTGGGTGACAAATCTATTCCTCCAGCATGTCCTATTTATATCCGTGCTAAGGTTTAAGTTGCTTGCTCTAGTGGATCTGATATATTTGGATTTTTTGAGGTGGAGCATGTCCATTAATTCCGGGTTGGACATGGCCTTGTATGTCAGGCACAGGTCACCTCTGAGCAGACGGTATGCGACTGAATAGAGCTGGAGTTTCTTCAGTCTGGCAGCATATGACAGATTTTGGAGTCCCTTTATCCTTTTGGTGAGGAACTTTTGGGGTCTCTCCAATTGCTGCAGGTGTCGGGTGAGATACATCCCGAATGGGGCATTGTACTCGATCATTGGTCTGATAAGTGAAGAGTACAGGGGAACAATGACCTCACTTGATCTGGATGTAAATCCCTTCATGATCAGGTGGGCAATGTAGAAGGTCTTTCTAACCACTTTAGCAATGTGAGTGTCAAAAGAAAGGCCACTGTCAACCTGGGTCCCCAGGTCCCTGATAACCTCTTCTGTGCTTAGTGGATTGCCACCTATATGGTAGCTTGGGGTTACCTTGTTTTTCCTGAAGGGTATGACTATACATTTTTTGGCATTTAACTTCAGGCCATGGCTTTGGCACCAGCTATCAGTTTCCATGAGACCCCTCTGAAGGATATCTGTGTCCGATGTACTTTCCACTATGGCGCCCAGTTTGCAGTCATCTGCAAACTTTGTCGGCCATAGTCCTCCTATGTTTGCCTGTACTTCTGAGAAGTAGATGCCGAACAACAGGGGGCCAAGGACTGAGCCCTGTGGGACACCACTTGTGACCGGCTTGGAGTCTGACATGGCGCCAGCAACTCTAACCCTGTGGGTTCTGTCCTTTAGCCAGTTTGCAACCCATCTTGTGACATATGGGTTTACATTTAAGCTGGTAAGTTTCTCTATAATACCCGAGTGGGGTATTGTGTCGAAAGCTTTTGCAAGGTCAAGGTAGGCTGTATGGACTGCCTTTCCCTCATCAATGGCCTTGGTGACTGTTTCGAAGAAGTCAACCAAGTTCAAAAGGCATGATCTGCCCTTGACAAAGCCAAACTGGGTCGGGTCCAATGTCTGCAAGTCCCCTATGTCTTTGTTTATGAGTTCCATTATGATCCTCTCCATAGCTTTACAAACCAGGCTTGTTAAGCTTATGGGATAATTACCAGGGTCCGTAGAGGCACCGCCTTTGTGGAGTGGGACCACAGTTGCCGTACGCCACTCCTTGGGCATGTATCCTGTGGTAAGGCTAAGATTAAACAGCTGCCTTATGTGCGGGTTTAGTTCCTCATTGAGTTTGTGTAGCACACAGCCGGGGACACCATCCGGTCCCATTGATGCTGTGTTTTTAGCTTTAGAGAGAGCAGCTTTCACCTGCGCATTTGAGATGTCTGGGAGGCTACACTCCGCTGGGATAGTTATCTCTCCTTTTGGGGGGGAGAGGGGGGTGAAGTTTGCACTGAACCTGTCTGCCAGTATTTCTGAAAAGTACTCAAGACTCGGTGCATAAAGGAGAGATTGGTACCTGTTCAGCATGAGTTTGGGTAATTAACAGATAAAGACTTTTGGCTCAGTCTCATCTCAGTGTTTCCAGCTAATTATGGTACAGTACAGTCTTATCAATTCTTACAACCTCTTTATTATTTTTCCCATCTAATTTTTCTTCTATTTCTACAACTTATAAAATTTCTTCTCTTTGTTCATTTTCTTCTCTTTCTTTTTCTTTTTCCTTACTGTTATTTTCATTTTTGCAATCCATTCATCAATGTCTAATTTTGTTACATTTATAAATTTGTTCAATTCACATTTTTTGCATCATGTCCCATTTTCCCAAAAATATAACCTTTTCTTTTTTTAGAGTTACTTATCAAATGTCCTTCTTTTCCACACACAAAAAATATTTTTGGGTTGTCTCTAGTTTTTTACAACACCCCTTCCCTCACACACACACATTTCTCATACTTGGTATATGTATAATTTATTTTCTTTCTAGTTTTAATATAATATTATAATCCCAGGCACCAGTCTATAAACCCATTTTGTCATAAATTTTGTAGTGTCCAGTACTTTACATAAAGCTTTCAAATGTCCTTTCAAAGTCTCTCTTTCTACCTCTGTTCAAATTGTACATGAATCTTATTTTTTGCTTCCCTGTTAAATGCTTTTATCAAATAACAGCCTTTCATTTTTTCATATTTTATAAGAAAAATTTATATTGGAAAAAAACAGTCTCAGATATAATGTCATAAAATGTCTCTTTGTTAATAATAAATTCTCTTAACCTCATCTGCTTTTATGCCCAAAGGAGCTATTAAATTGTTCCACACATCATACCTGTCCATTTCTTGGTCTTCTTTATTTTGAATCCTTACCACAGACTTAGGTTTTTCATTTTCTTCCATCTTCTTTTTTTACTACTCCACATTTGCCTTTTTTACTTTCTTTTCTATCTCACCACTATTCTTCAGAATTGTCTCTGCATTCTCTTTTTGTATTTTCTTCATAATGTCCCCACAGGAAACATCTCTTTCATTTTCTGGCTCACTCTGCACCACCATTTCTTTAAGTAAATAATCCCACAAACCTCCCAACTGCGGGGTTGTAATTATACATCCATCATTTGCTGACTCATCTGCACCAAGCAGGTTTCTCTGAAATATTTCCTCAAAATCCTGCACACCTTCTCTAGTCTTAGTATTTGTTTTCTCCTTCATTTCTTTTACTACTCTATCTCCTTCTCTCTCCATCAGCCTACCTGTTTCTCCAGGCTGCCTCTGCACCTGGAATGGAAACAGGAAGTGCTCCTCCAAAATGGTTCCCACTCACAACAATGATGAGTAGGGAAGTTCCCTGATGCCACTAGCCTAGTGGGACTAACCTGGTCAACAAAAATAAATATAAAGACAGATAGCAGAAAAAGAACTGCAGAAAGTGCATAAGACACACAGTGTTAGACGCCTGACAAAACAGATAACCAATGTAAATGGTACCACTAAAAGGGATCCATTTAATGTGACAGAAATAAATATAATACACTGCTGTACAACTAAACTAATGCAAAATGATAAAGGAAGTAAGGGAACAAATAGAATGTCACCTTTTATACATTGATTAGAGAAACGTAAGGCCACTAAGACACTAAGTATTAATCCTGGAAGAATAAAGAAAAGGAAATAGATCATAAAAAATCTCTTAGAAAGATAGATTTGATAACACAGCAGTAAAAGAGATGTTATGACATTTCTAATAACAAATTGAAAATATTACAACAAGCAGATACATTTGTAAGGTGTAAAGAAAAATATGAAGGAAAAGTATAAAACAGACAAGTGAATAGGATGCAAAATATTTTGTAGAGAATTTGGAAAGAAAATGAACATTATAAAATAGCACCACCCAGAAAAGGAAAAAAAAAATTCTGGAAAAACATCTGTGAAGATCTTGTTAAACATAAAGATACTGAATGGCTGAAAAAGGTAAAAAAAACTGCAGAGAATGCTAACACAAAAGATGTGAACTGGAATTACATAACAACCAGTGAAACTGAGACAAATTTAACAAAAGAGGCTCTTTATTGAAAAAAAAAAACGTTTCCAGATGATTTTCCCAACTTTTTGCAAAATATATTAACATGTTTGCACCAGAAATTATCTTTGTGCGAAAATTATTTGTATGCATATCCCAAACATACACCACCCTGTTTAACAGCAGTAAAACCTACAGTCTTCCTTTGCAGTTAGTCTGCAAGCCATGCCATGAAAAAATAACTTGGCTTTATATCCCATATAAATTATATAGTTGAATGATGTAGATAAATTTACAGTCATTAAGATAAAAAAAATCAGTTATGGCAATAAAATAGAAAGGCAATAAAAGAAAATCACATGGAACTAATGATTATCTCTTAATATACAAAGCCATAATAGAGAACTGTAGCATAAGTATGGCACAGATAGATTGCAAGAAAGAAATGACAATATTCTCCATTCTTGGATAAAAGAAAGCTTACATATATATATAAAATGCACCATATTTTAATAAATAAGTATGGATCTCTCTGAAACAGTGGCAAACCACTTTAGAATAGAGTCACAAAAAAGGACAAATTGTCACCCCAAGTATAGTCAAGCTAGTAGCACTCACTGAATCCCCAGATGACTTATCTATCCTGCAGAAAGGTTTGTTTCAAATAAATAACTGGTGCCAAAATCATGGAGTGAAACTAAATGCCAAAAAATGCATTATTGTATCCTTTGGGAAGTCATCTATCCCACAGAACTGCCACATTAACAATATGCTCCTAAGAGTTTACCCAGTTGTTAGAGATTTGGGAACTTATGTGGGCAATGACCTAACATTTTCCCACCCTATGTCCATTGTTGTAAGAAAGGACTTCTGTATTGCACAAGTTATAAACAAAGAGATTGTGTGTAGATCTAAGGATGTCACCCCCCTTTACTTAACCCTCATTAGGCTAAACATTAAATATAATGCACCATTTGGTATGTACTTGTCCATACGCATGCAACAACTGGAATGCTCACAGAGATATATTGCAAAAAGGATACAAGGCCTAAACATTATGTCCTACATGGACCGGCTGAAAGCCCTGTCACTATAGTCACTGTCTTACAGACTGCTAAGAGGTGATTGGCATACAAGGCACTGTCTGACCTAATACTGATGGATTTTCTGCACATCAGCAAGTCAAAAGGCATCAGAAACACTCAGTCTAAGGATCTAGAGTTCTTCTGCAACATCAAAAGAATGGTTTGGAGGGACAGGCATATCTTGCGTAGGAAACTGCTGCTCTAGAACAGACTCCCCATCCACATAAAATAAAGTTCATCCTTGCCAACATTGAAGCATAACTTGGATCTATGTAAGGGGATACATACCTCTCAGCTGTACAGATTTTTGCAGAATGTCCAGATTTTTGCTTCATTTCTTTTGGTCCTTTTCTCATAAAATTGTGGTTTTCAGGCAAAATCATTAGCCAATGATTGAGGGTTGAAGCCAGACAATAATGAAAGACAGTTGAGTTTTAGACTTCATACCCTTCAAAAATTCATGCTAATGCAAAAACTGTTATTCTATCAATTTTCTAAGTTTGCAAGAGCAATGTTTAAAATGTGTCCTTATTTGTGCACCTTTGTCCCCCCCCCCCCATTATTGATGTCTTTGTCCAAATTTCTTCCTCTAAGAGGTTGAGAGGTATGATCAGGGGAACAGAAGATTTGCCTCAGGACTGTTCCCTGTACTACAAATGGACAGAGGTAGCTCTTAAATGCTTTATCCCATGCATGGGTCCCCTCAAATTATATATGGTATGATCCCAGTTATTCTCATTAGGAGTAATATATAATTATTGACCATCTCTAACCAAATGGGATAGGTTGCTTCAAACACAAAAAAGGAATTGGCTATGCTTAAAATGACCCCCAAGGACAGTTAGCCCACTACCTACCTATGAACATCTACAAATCAGTGAGATGTAGTTCATGGTGATTCTTGTTAACTATTGATGTTTTATCACCCACAACCCATTAAACTTTTACTTAACAGACAGAGCTATGGTTACAGCTACCTTCTGGAAAACAACCTTGCTAAATGATGTCTCACCTCCTTATTTTGAATCTTTTAAAACTACATAAATCATCTGATAAACAACTGAAATTACAACTATAAATGGTTAAAACATTTTCAGATGATATAAGAATGACAGTTGTATTTGATAAATGTGCAAAAGTTTCATTTTTGTAGGAAACTGAAATATCAAATATCACCATGGTGGAGGAATATGATAAAATAACTGTAAAATGAAGCAGTGTTTAAGTATCTGGAATTAGCTAAGGGGTCAGCAATACAATACAATACAATACAAGATAAATGTGCAAAAGTTTCATTTTTGTAGGAAACTGAAATATCAAATATCACCATGGTGGAGGAATATGATAAAACAACTGTAAAATGAAGCAGTGTTTAAGTATCTGGGATTAGCTAAGGGGTCAGCAATACAATACAAGATGAATAAGAACAGAACTTAAATATTTCTGAAGATTAAAACTAATAACTGAAAACTGCTTTGACATCTAAGAATAAAGTTCAACCTACAATCTATATAGCAGTCTGCTCTCCCTATTCTGACCTACAACTTTGGTCTAATTGACTGGATTAAAAAAGTGTTGGATCAGTGAACAGGAAAACATGAAAACTGCTTTATAATTTCAAGATGATATATCTCAGTCTCTCTGAGGCCTGGACCTACTTGAAACTGATGAAAGGTGTAGAACTACAGTTGTGGGAGTATATACATGTTTTCTAAAGGTTTACCTTCATAAGTCTGACAGCCAGATCCTTGAAACTGCTGGCGTGAACTGCAAACTGTGAATTCTTAAAGAGCGAAAACTGAAACCCCGAATTACAAAATCTCTCCCCATTTTTGACCCATAGCAGCTCTTGTTTCAGCTGTGGAGCATTGAATTGGAAGGGGTTGAAAAAGTATAAAATGCTAACACTTGTGATGTATATTTTATCTGAAGAAGTCACTCTACTTTGAATGACGAAAAGCGCTTAATAAAAACTGGCTTAGAGGAGTTTTCATTGCCTGGAACCTTTTTTGGATTTACTCAGCTGTGGAGCAATCGGACACGTCAAGTTTCTATTTATTTTTCGAAGTTTAGGGAAGTCGGTGGGATGGAATTTGTGGAAACGGTTCATGTATATGCACATTTGAAGGATGTGCTTTCAACCATATGAAGATAAACCTTTCTAAACCATGAAGAAACATGTCTAAGATGACATACTTGCTCAAATTAGCAGAAACATTTCAGAAAGGGGAGAGTACAGAATTCAGAATAGAAGTGGACAAAATCAGGTTGCAGCAGAAATGTTAAAAGACAAAAGAATAAAAATACTGTGACTGGAAGAAAGGGGAAAGCCCATAATTATGGTGGCAAGTGTAGAGAACTCCAGGGAAAAGCAGATGTTCATCAAGATATGACATGAACTGAGATGGAAAGGCGAGTTTAATATAAAAGATGAAGGATTAAGCAGTTGACAACACACAAGATGGTTCAAAGAAATCTATAAAAACCATGGGAGATATAGACATAAGTAGGTTTTGTAGCACAGAATAATATACAGCTGTCTACTTTGTTGTTGGCAGTGATGTATTTATGGCTGAAGTCCTATATGCTGAAAGGCAAAAGAAATGTGGCAAGATTGTTTCTCTGGGGATTGTACAATCACTAAAATATACAAATAGCTGAAAAGTAGTTAGAACTACCACATCACCTAATTCTTTCTCAGCTAACTAAAATACACAGACTTCTGTGTAAGTCATAAAATTGCCTAGCCCTCAACAACTTAATACAACACTACTCCCACAATAGAATTTCATGAGAAAAATCACTAATCGTTATAGGGAATATCATCTAATACTGCAGGTAACTCTGTATATTCAAATAGTGAAGTTACAGTATGGAAACATCCCACTGCCACTGAAATCCATTCAGAATGCAAACTCATTTAAAACACAACTGAAACTTCACCTGTCAGATCAATGGATCAGCTCCTATATATCTCTGCAATAAATACCATTGTTAATGTATGTATGTATTTATATCATATATCATATATATATATGTATATATATATATATATATATATATATATATATATATATATATATATATATATGGATCCCCTTTACATAATCAAATATTCACTTACCTGAAACTTAAAAGGATGAGATGACTTCGCTGAAAACTTACTTTAACAAACACTTGAATCACCATCCAGAAAAGGAAACTCTTGGCCACCATGGTGAACCTTGCCCTTTTCCCCACTGTAGTGTGATCTCGGATTTGGTATATTTAGTTGAGGGGGTGTGGGGGCAAAGCAACTGTCTTTCTCGGTTCCCCTTATATTAATTTGTCCACATATCTCCTTCCCTCTCCCCTTTCATTGGCTGCTGTGAGTAAGCCTCCTAGATGAACTACACATGATGAACACCCTCAGCAGCTCTGAATACACTCTTTCAAAACAGCACCCACATCAATGCATACAGCCACATCTCATGGAACCTCTACATCTAAGCCCATAAGGCAAACCTCCACACAATCCAATATTCTGGTCATTGGAGACTCCATTGTGAGTCACACTGATGGGACCAAGTGATTGTAACTAAAGAAATTATTCTTTCAAGCTGGGATACAGGATTTTGATTGCTTAGATGTAGTAAGGCCTTGGTAAGTTTAATACTATTGGCTGTCATAAAAGCAATTACTAGAAAATGGAAATCATAATCTAAACCAACCATAACTGAAGTATTGAAAAGTGTAAAGGTGATGAAAGGACTGAAGGTAGGATCTTTAGAAAAGGAAAAGCACAAATTACATAGAAGTCAATGGAATTTGTGGAAATAGCACATGCAAAATAATGTTCAGAAAGAGGAGGAGTGAAATTTAAGGGAAGGCAGGATTTGAGCAACATATGTAATCTTGGAGTGAATGATAGTTTAAAAAGCATATATGCATAATTCACAAATCTCTTGAAAAATACATACAAATGATTTATTTTCTTTTTATAACTGTATGTGAAGCCTTGTCATTATTTAAAGAGTATGAATTTAACAAAGGTGTTTACAAAAAATAATTTTAGTCCTATGCAACTCATTAAGATACTAACACCTCCAACACAATTCCCAATTATTCTATTACATAAGGCATCAATCCACTGTGTATTCAGCAGTGAAAAATTCCTTAATTATTTCAGTGGAATTCCCCAATGAAAGAATCTTCAAGAACCCCATTATAAGCATGTCATAAGATTACGTAACATTTGTCGAATAACTTCAGTCTTAGCTTAGTGTTTGGAGGATCTGCTCTGTTTGCCACAAATCATTTTAGTTAATGCATACTGTGTTATGTAATACTGATAAAGACAAAACATTTCAAGTATACTATACAGTTTCTATGGGGTCTATATTAGAACATCAAAGTTTCAAAACTTCGAATGTTCTAATATCGACCCCTACTCAGCGAACGCTTACAACATCGAACATGCAGAACAGCAAATATTTTCCTAGGGAAAAAAGTTGCTGTTCCAAAACACATACACACAACACAAGCATACCAAACAAACAGCAATCCACACACATACACCTAAAATCTTACATGTAACCCTACACTAAACTGTACATACACCACCAACTATCCACTTACCTTAACCCAAACCCTAACCCTAAGGTCCGTCACTATCGTACACTCACCTCACCTGCGCCTTAACCCTTACTCACCTAACCCACCCTAACCCTCATGTCCACACAATCGCACACATACCTAACCCGTGCCCTAATCCTAACTCACCCAACCCGCGCCCAATTGCACACTTAACTGAACCCGACTCGTAACTTTCCACCACAGCACTGAAAATAGTGAAGCGACAGAAATGGACAACCAAATTCTTTCCCTAGGAAAAAATTTGTTTTTCTGTAGCTTCGCTATTTTCAGCGTTCACTGAATAGGGGTCGTTATTAGAGCATTCAAAGTTTTGAAACTTCGATGTTCTAATATAGACCCATTTCTATGTATGACACACTCTAGTGCACGTGCTGAAACTTTAAGACAGAACAGTGACACATATCAATTTTTTCAGCAATGCAAATGGTCTTGTCATACAGGAGTATCAATTATTTATGGAACAAAAAGAAGAAAAGTGCACATGCCTGAATTTAAAGAAGTTTATATTTCCAGATGTATGGGTAGTAAAATAGATTTACCTGTATTCTTTGCAGGATGTAGTTACCATTGTACACTGTAATGTAAGACTCAAACGTTTTCACATGCAGCACCTCCCACTCTCCTTTGTTGATGTAGATACTCCTGTCATTCATTATGTCTTGATATGTGCGCTTGAAATGTAGCTTAATATCATCTTCTGAAAGATAACAGGATAAATACAGTTAAACTATCGCTACACTTGCTACAAACTGCAATGCTTATTGTGTCTGATCAGATATTAATACAAATATGTCTATTAAATTTATTTTTCTTGCCTCTTTTTTAAGGTAAGCTTTGATTTTAAAGTTAGCTGCTTTGCAGAAGTCTAAGACCCTTGTCCTCTTGTAGGTACTGAAGGGTCCTACCTGGATATTAAATCAAATGGAATTTTGACAGCTCACATATTTCAGCGCTCAAAGAAGCAATTAAGATACCTGGCTCAAGGTACTGCAAGACCCTGCAGCTAATTTGAATTTCTCATTCTTAGTTATAAAATGGATTACTCTTAAAGAAAGTTACACTTAAACCTTAACAGGTCCAAGGATAGCACCAAGCAATACACACAGAGGTTCTGGTTGTACATGAACAGATTACAAATATCCTTTAAGAGCCCAGTCACATGTTTTGAAAATGCAGACCTCAAAAGAGTGGACAAGATGTAGAAGCAGCCATGGACATCCCAGTGGACAATGGAGAGAACTAAAACTGATTCAGCAACTAAGAATACAACTGCTGCAATAGAGTGTATTAAGCAGAAGGGAAAGCAACTGAGGGAGAAAGTAGCATTTGTTCAGCTTGGAGGTTGACCAGCTGGTAAGGGATAAAGCAATGAGTCCCCAAATAAACAGAATGAATGCCAGGTCTTCTTCATGGATAAGCAAATGGGGAGATGTTTTACTACATATACGAACTTAGAAGAAACAGAATCTGGATATTGGGGTTTAGAAAAACAAATAATAAATGTACACAGGTATTCCTTACATTCCACAGAATGTTTATCTAGAAAGAAGACAGATCAGTGCCTTCAAGAATAAAATGGTTAAGTGGGAGATGGAATATAAATGTGGTCATGATTACAATGACTATAGTATGATAGCAGATATGAATACAAGCACGAGATCATAAGAGGTAAAGATACCAGCAGGCCTTGGTGGATTTATTCAAGGCATGAGAGGAACGAGAAAAGAAACAAGAAGTTTAAGGGATCACTTATGCAAATGACTAGCAGCTCTCAAGAGATTGATATGATGTTACAGCAATGAAGAATGACACATGCAGTACTCTTCCAGAAATTAATTTCAGGGACAATTCACAGGGAATTAGAGAACAGTCGGCATGACCTTGACTGTGTGCTAGTCCTGCTTAGAAAGGTTAAAAAGAATAACATTTGGGAAGATGAGGAGCATCACGGGCTGAAGAAAGAAAAGGAAGAAGAGCAAGTTAAACAAATATGGTTCCTTTATTTCATTCAGTTAAGACTGAGCGCATGTCCTTTACCTGAATGATGGCATGCCAGTTAAGACTGAGCGCATGTCCTTTACCTGAATGATGGCATGCTACTAAGGTTGTATTTCATAAAGGGTCAACAAGAAGCTGGCAAATTTTGAAGCACTACAAGAAATTAAAAGATTGGTAAAATATGGACTGAGGACAAAAAAAAAAAGCAGCCAGGATTTTATTTATTTACTTTTGTGTTTATTAACCAGCTGTGCACTGGTTCAATTGCTTTTTCAAGCACAGCTGGGTTAGCTTGCAAGAAAAGATATTATTATACAATGAAATATGCATGCAGTAAATGCATAGATCACATTAAAAACTGAGTTATACTAAGAAAAATGCAAGAAGTGTTAACAACATAATTAACATTTCATTAATAACAGACATAATAGAATGTTGTAAAAACACAAATATATGTGTGTGTGTGTATATATATATATATATATATATATATATATATATATATATATGTATATATGGGTCTGGGTTACAACATCGACAGATGACAAGACCGACAGCGAAATCACCGACGCCAGAGGATCGACGGATGAAAACACCGACGCGGAGAACACCGACATGGGGAAAGGATGTGTAAATATGCGGTAGTGACGGACGTTAGGGTGCGAGTAAGGTAAGTGTGTGATGTTGACAGTCTGTAGGGGTAGGGGTGGGTTAAGTGAGTTAGGGTTAGGGCGCGGGTTAGTTAAGGGTGCAGTAGTGAATTTTTTTGGGTTAGGGGCGGGTTAAGTGAGTTAGGGTTAGGGCGCGGGTTAGGTTAGTGTGCGATAGTGACAGACCTTAGGGTTAGGGTTTCGGTTAGGGTTGTGGATAGTTGTGTATGTAAGGTTTAGTGTTTGTTTGTTAGGATTTAGGTGTGCTTGTGTTGTGTGTGTGGTTTTTGGTCAGGGAATTTGTTTTGTTTATTGGTTGTTGTGATGACGTGTTGAGTGTGTGCGGTGTCGTGTTTGTGAACTGTCGATAATGTGGTGTCGGTGATGTCGTTGTCGATGTTATATGCTGTCGATGTTATAACCTAGAACCATATATATATATATATGGTTCTACCTGACTTCGAAGACCGACAACGGAACTGAGCTCCAGAAGATCGACAATGAAGAAGACCGACTGCCAGAACATCGACAATGCAGAAGACCGACACGACGGATGACAACACCAACGCCGAGGATGCCGACATGGGGAAAAGGCTGTGTGAGAGGCAGGTAAGTGTGGAGATTGACGGTCTGTGATAGGTGGGTTAAGTGAGTTAGGTTGGTGGGTTAAGTGAGTTAGGTTAGGAATAGGGTGGGTTAAGTGAGTTAGGTTAGGTAGCGATAGGGTGGGTTAAGTGAGTTAGGTTAAGTGAGTTAGGGTTAGGGGCGATAGGGGTTAAGTGAGTTAGGGTTAGGGAGATAGGGCGGGTTAAGTGAGTTAGGGTTAGGAGCAAGGTTTAGTGTGGGCTTGTAAGGATTTTGGTGTGCTTGTGTTGTGTGTGTGGTTTGTGGAATGGGGATGTGTTTTGTTTTAATTGTTGTTATTGTGTGTGCAGTGTATGGGGTTTCGTTTGTGTACCGTCGGTTATTTCGTTGTCGGTTATGTGTGGTTTCGTGTTTATGGACTGTCGATGATGTGGTGTCGGTGATGTCGTTGTCGGTGTTGTGTGGTTTCGACTATGTCAGGTAGAACCATATATATATATATATATATATATATATATATATATATATATATATATATATATACATACAACAAGGTAATGTTTTGGAACTGCAGCAGGGCAGTGAGGAAGGGTGGAGAAGCGTGTTTACAAGGAGGTGAAAGTGGGAAAAGGAGATTGGTTGTTTATAGTAACAACAGAGTCAAGTCAAAGGTACTGAGGGTAGCACATGTTAGGTAAAAGACTGAGAAGGTGGAGTCTAACAGACTAGAACGTGAGAAGGAAGAATGAGAAGTAGAGTAAAGAGGGAGTGGAACAAAGAGATAAGTCTGTCGGTGGTCTATAAGCATAAAAAAGGAGGGCAAAGTAGAAGAGCTGAAATCAAAATACGTCATTTATTTATTTATTTATTATTTATTTATTTAAATTTGTTGACCGGGAATGTCCGACTGTCGGGAATGTCCGTCATTGAAAGCTTGTTGCATAATAGATTAGCTTTGGTTGCCAAAGCATCAACACTGAAAGGATTTCTACTAAGGAAACATCCAAAATAATTTTACATGGCTCAGTCTTGGAACTAGTGCTATATTTCACTGTCTTTGGTAAGAATGCACAAAGCATCAGATGCAAAAATGCATTTGTTTTAGACCAGAGGTTTTCAGACTGTGTTACAGTAAGCGTCACTCAAAACACATAAAGTGCCTGAACCTTCCCTAGATAAAGAATACTTCGGACAACCCTATACCAACATACATATACTTAAAATAACCTGGATTTGACTTGGTATGTTATGTATTTACTACTGATTTGCAGTCAAATATAAATATTCATTAGCTGTTATCCATTTAAACTGATCCCATATGAAAACATAAAATAATTAAGATACTAGGAGCATACTTTCAGACTAGCTTTGACCTCATCCGACAAGGAAAACAATCTTAACATTTTGTAAATGGTGCTTTAGTCCAGAGAAGTAGTGTTTTAGACCATATACTATGTAAAGTGTTGATGACATAAAACGTACAAGACCAGTAGGGAACCTTAGAATGTAACATATTTAATCAGAAATAACAATATTGATAAGGTGGATATTTTATCATGACAAGACAGGTGGAATGGAGCAGATAAATAAAAGACAAGTGAGATTATGGTCAGAGATGGTGGGACATAATAGGGCTGAGGGACAAATGGATATAAAGAAGAGAAGAATAATGGACATGTTTCTGAAGAAGGGAGGAATAAAGAGAACAGAAAAGAGAGCTGTGAGACAACTAAGAGAGATAAGAAGACAAGAAGGAGAAATAAATACTGATAAGCATTTGTTAATCAAATGTAAAACAGGATGGTGTGCAGACCTGACAGTGGTGAGGAGAGCGGAGAGTAATAGCTGGGTAACTGGGCTTTATGGGGTAATGGATGATGTGGATTGTGTGACAGTGAAGGGTAAAGTTCTTTGACTGAGGGATGATTAGCAAAGTATTAGAAACAGTCAAACCGATGCTATTGAAATACTAGAGAGTAATAACAATCATAAGTTAGCTCACAGGAAAGAAAGGGGGTACCAGTGGTAGGGAACATATTATGAGGGAGATAATGTGAAGTGTTAAGGAAAAACTACATTTAGTACATGTGGAAATAGTTCTGGATCTAATGTCAGATAAGAAAGTGGCAATGATAAGTAGATTCATGCCAAAGGGTAGTGAGTGACCACTTACTGTGATAGCCGCAAGCACTGAAGATTTGTTGGGTGGAATGCTGGAGGAAACATTAAAGACTAATGTACTAGATGGTAGAAGTAAGGAGGTGGACAGTACAGTAGTGTTCTCAGAAGTGCCACCAGTGCCAAGGGCCAGAAAGTTAAGAAAAGAAAGGATGGAGAAGTGTAGTTTATGGCCCAGAGAACAGACAATAGGTAAAATGCCATGTGACAGTCTCATGAACATGGTTTCATTGATGCACCTGTCTTGTGTTTCATTGCAAAGTTTTATTTTATGTTTTCTGCAAATGTAATTTACAGTAATGCGCTCTATAACTGTTGTAAGTCAGTACAGTTTAATGTGAATTATTTTTATAGGTGTTGCTGACAAGTTTGCAGTTAACCCATTTCAACATTGTGACCAGTGTGAATGTACCATGACAGCATGGGCTCAGCAGATTCAACATTCACCAGGTAATACCTGGTGCTTCTGCAAGATCTCAACCTTGTGGTGAGCCAGAGGCATTTCCATCCCCCAAGGATGAGGAAGCCAGCAAAGGCAACTCATTCCCATCCTCCCTGACCAGTTACTATAGACACTCAAGCCGCTATTTAGACTTGAACAACCTGCACTGTAGGCAGGTTTTTTGACTCTATACCATGGAGCTGTCATCTACAGCTAGTTACTGAGCTGGGAGAAACTGCCACAGTGGTGGTACAGAAATCTGGGCAAAGGACAAGGCAGGCTGAGACATGGGGCTGCCGATAATAACAGAGTTTTAAAAATGACATTATATAATGAGGGAGGATGGCAGTATATGTAGAACAGATCGAGTGTAAAGTGGTGCATAATGAAGAACAGGCTGGGGGGGTGAGGTGAAGAGGGAATTATGGGTAATAGGCAAGCAGATTAGAAAGGAAAGAGAAAAAGCATGGAGGGTAGACACTATATGCAGGTCTTCAAATGTTAATCTAGTGAATGTGAAAATCTGGACAGTCTAGAGTTATGGTTAAGACAAATGGTATTTTGGGATATATTATAAGGGAACCAAAAGGAAAAGACAAACTGAGGAAAAACAAGAAAAAATATTTTGTCAATGTGTTTTTTTTGTCTGAAGAAGTGCAGGCACGGACCTGCATGAAAGCGCTAATCTTACTTTATTAAACTACAGTATCATTACTTTTGATATTGCTTGGAGTGTACTTTGTACATTGCTTTTCATATATTATAAGGGAACTGGATATTAATTATAAGTGGTGGAGATGGTGAAGAGAATCATCATCATCATCACCATCGATCCCCTTTTTTCCCATTTTCTACATGGGGTCAGGGTGTTGTGCTGTCACCATCTCTCTCTCAATTCAACACCACACTCCTGCCTTCTTTGACAATCATGACTGACTGTCACAGATC
The DNA here is from genome assembly GCF_019279795.1 of Protopterus annectens. NCBI lineage: Eukaryota > Metazoa > Chordata > Ceratodontiformes > Protopteridae > Protopterus > Protopterus annectens. Next base: position 1,379,609,126 of record NC_056732.1, read on the forward strand.
TTCTCTCACACAATCCATCCACCTCTTTGCTGAATGCCCTCATTTCTTCTTACCTTTTTCCTGTTTGTCCCAAACCTTCTTCATCAGATTGTCTTCTGCTTTTCTGCACATGTTCCCCAGCCACCATAATTTGTTCTGTTTGATGTTTTCTCCAATTGGAGCTACTCTGGCTTCTGCTCTTATGTCCTCATTTCTTCATCAGCCCACAGTGTGCAGCCTATCACCCTTCTCAGGCACTTCATTTGCATCACTTCTAGCTTAGGTGCAGAGAAATGTAACTAAAAAGATTAAGGGGTCAGAAGATACGAAGTAGGAAGGCAGGGTGAGAACTTTGGTGTTATTTTCATCTGAATCTAAGATAGGAATGGAGGATGTGTGTGTTTTTTTTGAAGATATAGTATGGGTGTTGCAATGTACAGCTAAGTCACTATGAAAAGCGTGGGAAAATAAAATGGGGAGAGGTGTGGGGGAGCTGATGGGAGGAGTAGCTGCAGGGTACAAGACATAACACTCAGTCAGACAGGATAACAATGTCTTCATTTGCTAGCATTGGATATAAATATTTGCATGCCATGCATGTATATTTAGTTCTTTATAAACCTGCTCAAGGCTATAACCCAGTATTCCTCCATAATTCACACATGACGGACATATCTTGCAAACAATTGACCATTTTATGTATTTGGAAACCACCTCTTCCCAAAAGTAAGTAGAGACAATGAAATTCCAGATAAGATATTGTGCATTTTCTTCAGTTAATTGATTTTGGGCATCTTCACTGACTGTGATTTTAGAAGGTACATCAAAATATGAGTGTGTAATGTACTGATTACTCGGCATTATTCACTGTAGATCTGACACTACAAAGAAATGTCAACATCATTACAAAATGCAGTTACACTGTCACCAGTTCCTCCATAAAATCCTACACTTGAAATGTGATGACTAATGCACTAACATCAGTTATTTCAACTGAGATGAGTGCATACCTCTCAACCTTTTAGTGCAATAATTCAGAACTAATCCAAAAAGAATGAGGGGAAAAGGCCCACTATCAGGGACAGATTTTAATTTTGATCTTATAAACTTAGAAAGTTGCTAGAATAACGTTTTGCATTAGCATGTATTTTCTGAAGAATATGATATCTGAAACTCCAGTGTTTGTCATTATTTAATGCCTTTGATCCCCTATCATTTGTCAGAAAACCACAAATTTAATGAGGAACAGACCAAAACTATGAGGCAAAAATCTGGACATTCTTTGAAATTCTGGACAACTGAGATGTACGCTTATGATAGAGTTCTAGATGAGGCAGCTGTTATAAGTGGAGGCATTGATGTCTTTAATTGAAAAGTCCTGCCAATCAAACACATTAATTCCTCTTAGATATTCTTAGCCTGTAGAGGTAGCATTTGGAGAACTTGAGAAAGGTTTTAAAAATCCCCACTCATACCTCTCAACTGTACAGAGTTTTGCAGAATGTCCAGATTTTTTGCCTCATATTTTCAGTCTGTTCCTCATAGGTTCATAGGTTCATAGGTTCATACTAGGCTATCTGCCCGAGGGCATTTACAAGCCTAGCCCATAGTTTTGTGGCTTACGCCACCCCTTTAGTATGGGGAACTATACCCATTATTTTGCTGTGCCTCTGTTGAGCAGTGACACTGAGGTAATCCCTGGGGTATATCTGCGATCTCCCATCCATTGGTCAAGATTTCTCTTGAACAAGGCCAGCGAGGTGCTCTGCCTCACATATACCGGGATTTTATTCCACAGCATAGGGAGGATTGTTTTTTTTTTGACAAATCAAATTGGATGATCTAAAATTAAAGTCACTAAATAATGTCATGCATTTGAGTTTCAGACTTCATATCCTTCAGAAATTGCATGCTAACACAAATCCTGTTATTCTAACAATATGTGCAGACAGTGGTTTCTAGCAATGGAAATCCTCAGGATCAAACTTAATGCTTAAGTACATGAGAACGTACTTAACAGTCTGTTCCCACTATTCCAGCAAAGTATTATAGGCCTACATTCAAAGTTTATAAGAGCAATCTTTAAAATGTGTCCCTATTTTTGGGCCTTTGTCTCCCCATTATATCAGGCTTTGTCCAG